>NC_142136.1:40156590-40459621 GCF_024610735.1 Ursus americanus
TTATCATATAAATTTTACTGTCACTGGGTGTCTATTTTTTCATTTATACTTGCAAACTTAATTTGAAAAAGCTTTAGAGCAGGCCTATGAATATTACATGTGTATATTAGAAGTAAAAAAATGTAGTTGCTGTATACATTATTGAAGACTATCTTAGTAAGAGGTTGCACATTGAATAATTTTTTCTCTTCAAATTCTCCTCATTTTCATGTTAATGTCTTTGGAAATGTCACTTCAGTACTTTTGCGATTACAAACTTTTCAACAACTATCCATAAATAATGCATCAGTGACAATATTGTTCTAATAACTTATTTAGGCCATAATTAATTCACAGCTCTAGGCATATTTAAATAAGGGTCTTCTTTTAAGTTTGTAGCTTTCAGTGCTGCTTGTTTAGGCAATCTGAAAAAACAAAATTCAGAACCAAAATAGCACACTTCCTGTGGTTATAGTTTGGAATTTGCAATCTGCAACAAACATATGCTACTAAATAAATTACCTGAAATATCTAAATCCATGTAGGATGTTTTTCTCCACCCTCCCTTTAATTTGCTGTGGAGTTTTAATTGCCAACTATGGATTCTCCTTTCTTATTCCCTAATTCCCACTTTTCATGCGGTGGAGTTAATGGGGTTATAATCTCGTAATTAAAGAAGATAATTCTAATTTCTCTGATGACTCTTTATTATGATAATCTTGTTAAGATTATGGTGTTTCATTTGTTAGTACACGTGAACAGTTGGTTTTGTGGAGGCAGCCTTGCTACTGAGTCACTAAATAATTAAAAAAGCAGAACCCTCTAGCCAGCAAAGTCTTACTGCTAATGTAAGAATAAAGTTAAATTTAACTCTCTATACATCTATCAAATGAACCAGATTGGACATATCACATATTTAACATGAGTCATCAAATAAAAGATAAAGCTTCATTAAGCAAGTATCTGATTTTGTATTTAATAAAGAATTGTTTTTTCTAGATTGATATCTTTGAATCAGTTGGCACAGCAAGAAACATAAAAGACAACTCATTAACTAATTTACCAAACATAGCAATGATATTAGAAAGTTCAAAAGATGCTTCATTCATTCGAATTAGCCCACATATGGAATGTAGTACAAGTAAGTTTGCATTTAAGTTATTTCCTAAGATGTGCTTGTGAAGGAATCATCTTCTTTGATTGTACTGGAGTCCCCAGTGGTCTTTGAACATGGCTTGCCTTAATTTCAGTGATAACTGTCAAAAGCAGCAATGCAGTATGGGGTATTGGTGTGCCTTCATGAGTTATATGTAGTAAGTGAATTTACACAGTGTAAAATATATCTTGTCAGTTTAACATCTTCCATTTGTTGAAAGGATTTTTTGAAGTAAACAGCTGGGTGATTTTTATAAAGCCTGCTGTTTATGGAGGAGCACGTCATAGAAAACCCAAGCAATAAAGACCCAGTAACTCTCTCTTTCTTTTTTAAGAATATTTTGAATGGATCAACATTTAATATGAGAGGAAATTAAATCACTTCTATTAAAAAAAAAACTCTGAATGCACTGAAGTAGGTTGGTGAGTTTTTAAGAATAAAATAGAATTATATAGGGTTCTTTGGGACTGTTACAGAGTTATATGTATATAACTACAAACCAGAGTTCACCTGAAAATGGATTTGTATCCTCAGTAAATGTCTGTATTGGTTTCCTCTGTCTTACAAACCTCTCTAATACCTGCTCTTCCTCACTGGCCTACTGGGAAACTTCAACATTAATCTTCAAATACCACCATTTTGTCCATTAAATTGTGGTGGACATTTTACATGTTTACATTTTACGTGTTTACATGTTTACTAAAATTGTTACATGTTTACTAAGAACTTTTCAGCAAAATGTATCTTTCCAGGGTATGTTAAAATTTGGTTAAATCCTGACTTTTTATTTAAAAAAGATTGTAGCAAAAATGCAGAAAAGTTATAAGCTCACAGATTTTTGGAGGATATAAAGAAATCTAATACATGTTCTAGCATTCAAAAAGAAGGTGTCTAAACTCATCACAGACACTGAATAAACTGCTTTACTTAATATACATAGATTGTGCAATGCAGTCAAGAAGTATTTACTAATTATTTATAAATTCATCAAACTACTAATCTAAGTGTATAAATATGAACTTCTAAGCATCTATCATTTTCAGTAACACTTTATGTTTATTAACTAATAATTCTCTGTAGGAAATTAGGGATATTAAGGTGTTATAGCTAGAAGCCCTTGGCCTAAAAGTCTAGTAATCTGGTTGATATTGCAATATTCATGCATTAGACAGATCTATCACTTTATTAATTCATGTATCTAGGTATCATATATCTTCAGGAACTAAAAAAAAAAAGATCATTGTGAATTAGTATATTTCATAGATGAGATTTTTCCCAATACAAGGGCAGAGTTTGGGCAAGGGGCAAGAATATTCTTTGATTAATTTCTCCTTCAATATTTGAGAAATAAAAAAATATTCATTCAAAATAAACATCCCATTTGTTTCCATACATCACTTCAAACATTGTTGGAGACTTTAGTGGAGGCTACATTGAATGTTTAAATTGTTCCCTTATATCAAAGTATCTTAGGTGTCAGGAAAATGACTCTACTCCAGGAAATCTAGAGAAGGCAGTGTGGCTGACTGAACTATTCGGTGAAGGTGTCACATGAGTGTATTCAGATCTATGTTCATTTCCAGATTTTGTTATAGCAAAGGACATGTATATATTTTTGTAGTTAGGATGAGATTCAGGAAGAAAAATGAAAGAAAGATAGCATGGGTTTATTTTGTGTTTTGTCCAGTTTAAATGGGAAGAGGTCCAAAAAGAAGCTAAACTTGACTCTTGGGGGCTAATGATGAAGTTGCAAGATACCTGAAGGAATAGAAATGCATCCTTTGAATCTTGACAATAAGGAGAACTGGAGGAGAGTGAAGTTATCAGGGAAGCTTCCTAAAGTTTTATGAAAGAACCTTACCAGAGAAAAGGGAAGAGCTTGATTGTCTGCAAGGCAAATGAAGTCAAAACCCAATTCAAATCAAAGGGTTACTGCCTCTTTCCCTTTCCTTTTCTCCATGAGCTAGTCCTGGAGTTGTAAAGCCTTAGCAGCCTGGCTCAGGGATGAGAGAGGAGAGAGGAACAAAGAGAGAGAAACAGAGAGAGAAGCCCCAAACATGCCCCTTTCTATCTGCTGACTTCAGCTTGAACCTAGTTCATTGACAAACCTTTAGCTAGACTCACCAAGAAAAAAAAGAAAGAGAAGTCAAATATTTGTGCACTGTCAGTGGGAATGTAAATTGGTACAGCCACTATGAAAGACAGTATCAAGTTCCTCATAAAATTAAAATGGTATGACATTATATGATATGATAATGGCAATTTCCTTCTGGATATTAATCCAAAGAAAATGGAAACATAACTTGAAAAGCTATCTGAATACACATATATTTATTGCAGCATTAGTTATAAGAGCTAAGATGTGGAAACAATCTAAGTGTCCATCAATGGCTAAATGAATAAAGAAATTGTGATATATATGTGGGATATTGAATATATATATGGAATATATATGGAATATTTATTTACATTTTTATATGTGGAATATTATTCAGCCATAAAAAGGATGAAATCTTGCCATTTGTGACAACATGTGTAGACTTTGAGGGCATTATGCTAAGTGAAATAAATTATACAGAGAAGGACAAATACAACATGATCTTTCTTATATATGGAATGTTACACACACACACACACACACATGCACACACACACACAAAACAAAAATTAAGGTCATAGATACAGGGAACAGATTTTGGTGAGTGCCAGAGATGGGGTCTTGATGGGGCTATGGGGACATAGGCGAACTATTTTTTTTTTAAGTTTAAATAAATTGAATAAAATGGGTTTTTTTTAAAAGAAAAGATAAGAAAGGAGAGAATATTTGTTGTTAAGAAAAAAGTTGGAATTTTGCTAACACTTTGTATAATGCATTTTATGAAGTCAAACAGTAGTTTTTATTTAATAAAAGCAGAATTATGTTTATTAATGAAGATTTAATAGTCATGGAAACTGAGAGTATCTTCATCCAGATACAAGGTACAGTAATTCCTTGAATAATTGTTAAAGGGATACAAATAAGGTTGTGTTTAAATTCTATCATCTGTCATGCATGTTATAGGTTACATAATTTTCAGATGATAGATTGAGTGAGTCTTTCGTATTAGGCTATAGAATTTGGATTTTATCTTAGAAGCAACCAGGGGCTATTACTAAGCAAAGAAAGCAGGTACAGTGGAGTACATAGCTGAATGGTTACACGGTTAAAAGACACTATGGTGTGGAACTAGAAATTAATTCATGTGATATAGTTGCTGGTGGAACAAGAAATTGTAAACAATTGTTAACTAATATGAAACTATTTTTTCAGTGCTGCTGAGCATCAAAAGAACAGATCAAAGAAGGGACAAATAATCACAGAAAAAAATGATGAATGAAGTCAAACTTGATGACAGTTTATAACTGAAGAAATGAAATTGGCATGTGGTCTTACTATATATTGGTTATATATTCTTTTTAAGTCAACAAATACTGAGCAAAAACTTTATGTCAGGAGTCATGTTGTGTATTGGAGAAGCACAGATTAAAAAAGGAAAGTTTCTTTCTGGTCAGAGAAAAGGAAATAATTAAGAATAATATTGAGAATAGGGTCATGTGTTCAATAACTGAAGTTTATTAGGTAATCTAGGAACTCACAGGAGAAAATAACCAGAATTATTATGAAGAAAGTGTTAAGTGTGAACTGAATCTTGAAGAATGAGGAGGAATCAGGAGAGGGAGAGCATTTCAGGAAGAATGAACATCATACAAAACTCTCTTTCTCTCTCTCTCTCTTTGTGACAAACCTTTAAATGTGAAAGGAATGTATGCTTAGGGAACTGCAAGCTATTTTATGACTGTAGTGTAGAGCTATATGTGAGTATATATAGCACACCTGTGGTAGTAGAAGTATTTCTAAGGAGTGAATAATTGAGCAGAAGTCATATTGAAACACCACATGTTATGTCTTCACATTGGGAATGTACATTGAAGATAATGGAGCCCTTGACTCCCTTCAGAGACTACAATGCATTGGCTTTGTACCAGATTGGATGTGGGTAGCGCAGTTCCCCCCATGAGGCCTGCCAGGTAAAGCCTTCATCATAGTCCATGATTCGGCCTGAAAATCATGCATAGGTATTTAGCGAGGAGTCACCCTCCTCAAGTACCATTTGGAATATTGCCTTTTATTAAAAAAGTATCATTGCCTATTTTTCCATTACTTCTAATAGTGTGACATATAATTAAAAAGGATATTTAGTATTTGACTCTCCATGTATTATATTTTGCCCATATTTGTATCATAAGTGCCAAAGGAAGTTTTTTAAAAGTAGAAGTGTTCAAACACAGTTTGGCTATGCGAACTTTGGAACCGTACTTAATATGCAAAAGTGCAAGTTCAGTAAATCATCAAAACAACCAGCTCAAACATAAAAATTATCTTCAACATTTAAAATTTTTAAGTGTTTATTACTGTAATTCAGGAGACTATTATGCTTTAATATTAAATAATTTATTTATGTTTACATGTCATTAAAGGTTCATACACAGAAAATTACATTCAGTGAGGGGTTTTCACTGGCTATTTGATTTTTTTTATCTTGAAATAAGGAGACAGTAATAATGCTAACAGGGTCAAATACATGTATATATATTAATAAATAATTCAGTCAAAGGCCCCTTCAATGGTAAAAGTTTTACATCATGTTTTTCTTTCAAGTATAATGAAGAGCACATTGGAAATAGCTCAAAGATCTCCAAGAACTTTGGGTTTCATTGATTTTGAGTACTCCATTGAAAAAAATGAGAATATCTACTTTTAAAGTAATTCTGAAAAGACTCATGTGTGTGTGCACTTTGGTTTGTGTGTTAAAGGCTTAGATGTTTTAATAGTTTACCTAGTTTGAATCCAGGTCATGGATACTCTCATACTCTGTAGGTGAGAGTGTAAATGCAAATTTCTGAAGGACAGTCAGTATCAAAATTTAAATGTGCATGTTTTTAGATGACTCAGGAATGTTATATCAAGAAATGTTACATAATGAAATAATTTAACAGTTTTGCAAAGAAATATATAAAATGGTGTTCATCACCTCAGCTAGGAGTGAGAAAACAAGAGTGAAACACTGCCCATCAATAGGGAAATGTTTAAATACATTATATACATTCATAAAAGAGAACACTTTGTAGCCACTGTAAGTCATAATGTGTATTTATAATCTTTGATATAGAAATACATGCATAATACACAGCTGAATGAAATAAAATGCTGTAAAACATTATTTAGAATACAATTCCATTAAAATTACTTACGTACATATCAATACGAACTACTATTGCTATCAAATGAAAGTACTTTTAATATCACTACTTATGCATTTTGAAAAAGCAGCAGGATTCATTTCAAGAATTGCTTTCTATTTATAGAACCATATCGTAACAGACATGTTCTCGGATGCCTACCATATCCCGCTTATGCTTTTCACCTTTGGGATTCATACCTTGTGTATTACCTTCCCTATCCAAGTACGGGCTTGATCTGCAATTTAACCAATAGAATCTAACCAATAGAATACAGAAAAGGTGAATGTCATTTTATGATTACAGTGTGTTATATAAGATTCTGCCCTCCTATTGTTGTTATTGTTGTTAATTCATACATATTTTTTTAAATTTTTAAAAATTTTTTCAGGTTTTCATTTAAATTTCAATTAGGTATAGTGTATACTAGTTTCAGATGTACACCTTTATCACCTATTTAACCCATCTCCCCACCCACCTCCCCTCTGGTAACCATCAGTTTGTTCTCTCTAGTTAAAAGTCTGTTTCTTGGTTTTCCTCTCTCTCTCTTTTTCCCCTTTGCTTGTTTTGTTTCTTAAATTCCACGTAGGAGTGAAACCATATGATATTTGTCTTTCTTTGGCTGACTTATTTTGCTTAGCATAATACTTTCTAGCTCCATCCACATCATTGTGAATGGCAAGATCTCATTCTTTTTTATGGCTAATAGTCCTATACACACACAGACACACACACACATATAATGTTGGCATGTGATCTTACTAGATACTAGATAATATACACAAGCTCTTTATCCATTCATCAGTTGATAGATACATGGGCTATTGCCATAATTTGGCTATTGTGGATAATGCTGCTATAAACATCAGGGTGCATGTTGCCTTTGAATTAGTATTTTTGTATTCTTTGGGTAAATACCTAGTAATGCAATTGTTGAATTATAGGGTAGTTTTATTTTTAACTTTTTGAGGAACCTCTATACTATTTTCCAGAGTGGCTGCACCAGTTTGCATTCCCAGTACATGAGGGTTCCCTTTTTCCACATACTCGCCAGCACCTGTTGTTTCTTGTGTTGTTGATTTTGGCCATTCTGACAGGTGTGAGGTGATAGCTCACTGTAGTTTTGACTTGTATTTCCCTGATAATCAGCAATTTTGAGCATCTTTTCATATGTCTGTTGACCATCTGGATAAATTCTTTGGAAAAATGGCTATTTGTGTCTTCTGCCCATTTTTAATTGCATTATTTGATTTTCTTGGTGTTGAGTTTTATAAGTTGTTTATATATTTTGTATACTAACCCTTTATCAGGTATGTCATTTGCAAATATCTTCTCCCATTCTGTAGGTTGTCTTTTTGTTCTGTTGATTGTTTCCTTTGCTGTGCAGAAGCTTTTTATTTTGCTAAAATTTCAATAATTTATTTTTGCTTTTATTTCCCTTGCCTCAGGAGGCGTATCTAAAATAAGTTGCTATGGCTGAAATAGGTTACTGCCTGTGTTCTCCTCTAGGATTTTTATGCTTTCAGGTCTCACATTTAGTTCTTTCATCCATTTTGAATTTATTTTTGTGTATGATGTAGGAAAGTGATCCAGTTTCATTCTTTGTATGTTGCTGTCCAGTTTTCCCAATACCATCTGTTGAAGAGACTGTCTTTTTTCCATTGGATAATCTTTCTTGCTTCATCAAAGATTAATTGACTACATAGCTGTGGGTTCACTTCTGGGTTTTCCATTATGTTCTATTGATCTCTGTGCCTATTTTTGTGCCAGTCCCATACTGTTTTGATCACTACAGCTTTGTAATATAACTCAAAGTCTGGAATTGTGATGCCTCAAGCTTTGCTTTTCTTTCTCAAGGTTGCTTTGGCTATTTGGAGTCTTTTATGGTTCCATACAAATTTAAGATTGTTTGTTCTAGCTCTGGTAAAAATGCTGTTGGTATTTTGATAGGGATTGCATTAAATGTGTAGATTGCTTTAGGTAGTGTATACATTTTACCAATATTTGTTCTTCCAATCCATGAGCATGAAATGTCTTTCCGTTTCTTTGTGTCATCTTCAAATTATATCATTAGTGTTTTATAGATTTCAGGGTACAGGTCTTTCACCTCTTTGATTAGGTTTATTCCTAAGGTATCTTATGGTTTTTGGTACAAATGTAAATGGGATTGATCCCTTGATTTCTCTTTCTGCTACTTCATTATTGGTGTGTAGAAATGCAACAGATTTCTGTACATCCATTTTGTAAACTATGACTTTACTGAATTGGTGTATCAGTTCTAGCAGATTTTTGGTGGAGTTTTTCAGGTATCCTGTAGAGAATATCATGTCATCTGCAAATAGTGAAAGTTTGACTTCCTCCTTGCTCATTTGGATGCCTTTTTTTTTTCTTTTTGTTGTCTGATTGCTGAGGCTAGAACTTCCAGTACTATGTTAAGTAACAATGGTGAGAATATACATCCTTGTCTTATTCCTGACTATAGAGGAAAAGCTCTCAGTATTTCCTCATTGAGGATGATATTAGCTGTGGGTTTTTCATATATGACCTTTATGATGTTGAGGAATGTTCCCTCTAAACCTACTTTGTTGAGGGTTTTTATCATGAATAGACGTTGTACTGTCAAATGCTTTTTCTGCATCTATTAAAATGATCATATGTTTCTTACCCTTTCTTTTGTTACTGTGATGTATCATCTTGATTGATTTGCAAATTAGTCTTGATATAGACATTCTCCTAGTTTGTTCAATGAAATAAGTACTCATGTTGGGAGAGCCCACATAGTAAGGAATTGCAGGCAGCCTCCAGGAATTGTCAGCAGTTTCTCAGAACTGTATGAGGACTCCACAGACTGAGTGCTGTCTCCAGCTGACAGCCAGTAAGAAGCCTGGGATCTTATTCCAACAGCTGCAGGAAAATGAATTGTGCCAAAAACCTGAGTGAATTTGGAAGTAAATGCTTCCCCAGTGAAGACTCCAGATGCAAGTTCGGGCCTAACTGGCACTTTGATTGCAGCCTTGTGAGACCCTGAGCTGAGGACCAGTTAAACTGTGTCCAGACTTCTGATCCTGGGCCAGAAAAAAAAAAGTAACAAAAGTAATAAAATAAACATCTGCTGTTCTAAGCTGTTACTTTTGTGTGTTTGTTTGCAACAATAGAAAAAAAATTAAAACATACTAAAACATATTTTGCTTAGGAGGGGAAGAGGTAGACTGGAAAATAAATTAGGCAAAAGGAACCTAACATACTTTCAATAAAAAAATTAAAATAACATTTAGATTTTTCATTTCTAAAACAGGGATCATAAAGATTGAGCTGAGTGTAGATAAAGCAACTTCTGTAGGTCCAAACACCATGGCAAAAAGTTAAGATGGAGTGAGTGGGGAGCCCAACTTAGTTTTAAGTTATTTTCTTTTAAATTGCAGTAACTTCTCCCTGTTATTTGAAAACTCTGTAGGATGATCTAGCTAAGATTCCTTGTTTACCTATTAGGAAAGGAATGGAATCTGGGGCCACAGAAGGGAATAGCTTGTTCTCATCTTCATTTTCAACTTTATGTTTATTATATGTTTTCCAACATATAATAATAATAACAACAACAAAATTATGACATGTTCTATTTTCATTTTGAAAAACAAAATAGAGAATTTTTAATGCTTTCTAAAATAAAATATAATTATGTTCCTATCTGTGAAAGTCTTTAAAAATAATTGTCAGAAGAGAATTTTCTTACATCTTTTTGCTTGATAATTAAATGTTTGTTAATTCATCAGCATAATATATTTTCATATAAAACAACTATAATTCAGAAACATTAGTTATCTTTATATAGCAGGGACTGTTCTAGTTGCTTAAGAAGCATCAGTGAACACATCAGGCATTTGTAAAACGACAAAATCATTTACAGTCATGGAGCTTACGTACAATGGAGTAACAAAAAAAAACCAGAGAAATGAGAATTAGAAACACAGTTTCATTAAGTATGTAAACATTTGTATTAACAGTCTTAGTCACTGTAGCTTCTACATTGTCTTCTACCATATATATATATAAAAGTATTTATTTCCATTTCTAAGTAAATTTGTGAAAGAGAATGCTGATAATAGTCTACTATTACTCGTTTACCTGTAAGGCATCTGTATAAGGGCAACAAAGAAAGATAAATCATTGGTTAACTTTATCATGCTTGAAGCCCTTCTCAACATTATAAAATTTTCAAGATAATATTTGCCACATTCACCACTTTTTCTCCAGAGTAAAATACATGTATGAGTTGGACATGAAGGATATAGAATGATAGAGTGATTTAGTGCATGGGACAGTAGCCATAAGCCTCCCCTAACCTCCCTAGAGTCTAGTAAAACCTACCAGAATTTCAGTAGTTACTAGAAATTACCTGTTGTTTTTCAAGGACTTCTGGGTAAAAAGCACTATTTTGAGAAGGAGTTTTTGCAGAATCTTACTTTGGTGTCCCAGGACTTTTAACACATCTGCAAAAAAATGATCTGTAGATGATTTAAAGTCATATACCAAAAAGAATTATATACTAAAATAAAAATAATAACATTTATACCCCCAAATGTTTATAGCAGGAAATTTCAGGTCTTCTGCCACTAATATTATAGTATCTCTACATGATGTTTCTTTTCAATGGTTACTATACTGTAAAGCTTACCAGTCAGCAAACTCTGCCCATACAAACAGCTTCCTAGTACTCCAACTTAATTATGAATGAATAGCTACATATCACGAACTTTAGAAGAAAGACTATAACATGAAAGACAGATAGCAGTACTATGTAAAAGTCAGTGACTCATAGCAATGAAGGCAACAGAGGTAATAGTGGAAAAAACCAACTTCAACAATTAAAGTTAGTGTCAACAGAGAAGATATATCATTCGTGAAATAAACCAAAATGCTGTACAAATAATGTTGAAAATTAAAAACACAATACTAGTGATTCTGGTTTAAGCTCCTGTATGTGAGGTGTTTAGAAGTCATTATTCCCATCCTCACAAAAAGAAAACAGCTGAAATGAACCGAAAAATCAAAAACTTTCCTTCAGCCCATCATAGAAATGAGGACACAGGGCAAGGCATCATGTTCAAACTGAAGAGTCAGGAGAATAAAGAGAGATTCACAGTTGAGATCAGCATAGAAGCTGATCAGAAGCTGCTTGAGATAGTAATTGGAAACCAGGAACACTTACATGCTAATTGATAGATTGCAGGAGGCTGAGTGTAGAGTGTCTTGAGAGCTAAAAATTCCTGTGGGCCCAGTCTTAAATAGACCCCTACATTTTCATGAGTTTTTACCTTGAGAAGCAATGGAAGGTTATTATGGTGAGGAATAGAGAAATCTGCCTTGGAAACTAAGAGATATCAATAGCATATATCAGGAAAATTTGCAAATATTTGGAGATTAATCAGCACACTTCTAAATAACACATGGGTCATAGAAAATGTCTCAAAAGAAATTTTAAGATATTTTGAAGTAAATGAAAATGAAAATACAATTATGAAAATATGTTGGATATATAGCAAAAATGCTTAGGAGAAATTTATAGCATTGAGTGCATATATTTAAAAAATGAAAAGATTGAACATCAATAATCCAGGCTTCTGCCTTAGGGGAGTAGATAAAGATGAGCAATATAAACCTAAGGAAGGAAAAATAAAATAATAAAAATTAGGATAGAAATCAATGAAATTGAAAACAAGAAATCAATAGAGAAAAATCAACAAAACCTACATCTGTTATTTGGAAGATCAATAAAATTATAAACTGCTAGGCAGGCTAAGCAAGAAAAATAAAAAAGAAGAAAAATTTCTGATATCAGAAATGAAGAGGTATCATTACTACTGAACTCAGATCGGGAAAATGGTTCAATTTTGAAATCTTTAAACTTCTATTTTCCTATAGCAAATAGTTGTGAAATTATTCTGGCCAAAAAGTGACTATTTTATGATGCTGAGTTATTTTGGTGTGAAATACCATATTAGGATATAATTTCATGGTGATTATAACACCATAAAATTACCATATAATCCAGCAATCTCACTTCTTGGTGTATATCCAAAGGAAATGAAAATAGGATCTTGAAAGGATATCTCCATTCCTATTTTTATTGCAGCATTATTCACAATAGTCAGGATATGGAAACAACCTAAATGTCAACAGATGAATGGATAAAGGAGGTATGGTGTATACATCCAATGGAATATTATTCAACCACAAAAAAGAAGGAATTCCTGCTATTTGTGACAACATGGGTGGACCTTGAGGGCCTTAAGTCAATTGAGATAAGTTGAACAGTGAAAGATACTGTATGATATTACTTACACGTGGAATCTAAAAAAGCTGAACTCAGAAACAGATTGAAGAATGGCAGGTTATAAGGGGCTAGGAGGATGGGAAAATTGGGAAGATGTTGGTCAAGGGTACAAAGTAGCAGTTAGAAGATAAGTAAGTCCTGCAGTGCTAATGCACAGCATTGTGATTATTGTTTTTTTGTTTTGTTTTGTTTTTTTAGCATTGTGATTATTGTTAACAATACCTTACTATGTACTTCAGAGTTGTTAAGAGACTAGATCTTACATGTTCTCACCACAGAAAGGAAATGATAATTATGTGACGTGATAGAGATTTTAGCTAATGCTATGCTGGTATTCATATTGTAATATATACAAGTATCAAATCAGCATGCTGTATACCTCAAACTTAAACAATATAATATGTCGATTATATCTCAATTTTTAAAATTCTTTAAGTCCTTAAATAGAAGCTTAATAAATTTTAATGTCAAAGTAAATGATGTGGAAAAATCTAATAAGGGATTTACATAGGGAAAAAAAAGGAGTAATTCCCATTTTTTTGAGTAAAATATCCTAGATGTGTAAGAGGCAAAATGAAAACATACACAACTACAAAGAGAATCATCTAAACTAGGGAAAAGGAAATGGAGCAGATCTATTTTTAAAACCCAACTGATCATTTATTAATGTCTTTGAGAATAAAACTGCATGAAATATTTCCTAACTTGCATTTTTTTCTTTAGCGTTCTTGTAACCACAGAATTTGTTTTGTATCACCAGCAAAAGCAGCAGCATGCCCATGGAATAAACTTTAGTAGCACTAACTAAAACAGAATTTGCCTCAGTGGGAACCCTGTTTTTGTCATAAACAAAGTGATAGAAATGGTTGAAAGCGCAGCGTTCCCCACACTTTTTACTATATTTCTGAAGATACTTACAAAATATTTACGTGCTACTTAATCAGCCCTTGGAGGCAAACAATGCATAGTTCATTGTCTTTAAACTTGTTAGGATAAAATGACATGAAATGAAATGAAAAAAATAAATTAAAAATTTGAAATTAAAAATTTCAATTTAAATAATTATGTGATTTTTTTCCCCAGAGAAAAATGAAGTATTAACGTTTTCTTCTTTTTATTTGCATTATATTTAAAGCTTTTTATATTTTCTTCTTTTGAGTTTATTTGCATTATATTTAAAAAATACAGATGATGCACATCTCCTACTGTAATATCTATCAGATATGCTTATCACAAAATTTTGAATGTACGTGTGGTATTTTTCTCAACAAAGCCTAATACAAGTTAGTTACAATGTAAAAACTATTGAATGATAAGTATGAATTTTAATAAAACTAACTCTCAAATTTCAAAATTGCTTCCCCTCAAAGGTTACGTAAGTATTTATTGTATGTTTGTCTCTAAAATCCAACAAGAGTTAGCGGAATTCTTACTTGAGTACTCATTTCTAAATGTACTTTTTTATTCTGGGCATCACCTTAATAGTTAACAAATACTGTTACCTAGATAGGATAAAACAGGGCATTTTAGACATTAAAATAAAACTATTTTGGTCAATTTAAGGAGAAATTTTGTTTATGAACTTTTTAGTTCCTTGCAGCTAGTAGAATGCATAATCTAAAAATGTGTAATCTCTTCCTGGGGTTGAGGATTGGAGAGAAACACATACTGATAACTTCTTTATGCAAGCAAACTATTATATCTGAAATTTTGAAATATTTTTTATCTTTTTGCATGGTTTTTAAGGGGGGAAAAGATAATTGTAAGAAGCTAGTACATTTCCTGGTCTTTATTCAGTAAAGATTCTGGAATAATATTCCATTGTATAAGTCTACCACATTTTTTGTTCCACAGAATTATATTTCTATTGGATATTTACAGTAATTATGGATCCCAAAACAAGCAAAAACCCATGGTCATATATACCTTCCAATGCATTTGAGAAAGGTGAAGTAAGGATGATGTGTTTACTGACAGTAGGACTTAAAAAACCTTTATATATTTCAAGAGATGAAGAGAGGTATATTTCTAAAAATAAAAATGTGATTTTTTTCTGAAGAATCTCATGTACCTAGCAACCTTCAGAACACACTTTGGAAAAAAGCTCTTCAAGCATATTCCATGTCCGGTATTGAAATTCCAATCCACATTCTCCAAACCTGCTTCCCCCATAGTCTTTCCTGTCTCAGTCAGCAGCAACTCCATCTTCTGATTTCTTAGCAAACGTGTGTTGGCATCATTCTTTTCTTTATCCTTCTCTTTCTCTCACACTACATGTGGCATCTGTCCAGAAATCCTGTAGGGCCTATTTTCAAAATAAAGGCTGAGTGTGTTCATTGCTCAGCTTCTTTATTGTAACACCCTGTCCAGGCACTATCATCTCATGCTGGATAATTGCACTGGCCTCCTTGTTATTGCAGAGTGGCCCCTCATTATTGAAGTAGCTTCTCAGTTGTTGGAGTAGCCCATGATTATTGCAGAAGTCCCCAAATTATTGCAGCAGCTCCTCATCATTGTATGATTGTAGTAGCTCCTGGTTATTGCAGAGGCCCCAATTATTATAGTAGACTCCTAACTGCTCTCCTCTTTTTCCGTCATTGCTCCTCTTCAGTCTCTTCTGAACACTGTAGTCAGCATGATTCTGTTAAACCTTAGGTCAGATCACATTACTGCTCTGGTGAAAATCCTCTAGAGCTTTCCCTTCTTAGACACAACAAAAGCCAAAGCACAAGTTCCTCCACCACCCAGCAGTTCATTCTAGCCACACTGGTTTCCTTCCGTTGTCTCAAGCACGATGAGAATTCTGCTGGCCTTGGTGTTTGTTCATTTATTGGCTTATATCTAAATCATTTATCACCCCCACTCTCACCTCTGTTCCCAGGGTCCCATTCTCTGTGTGGTTTCCCAGACTCCTATTTAGAAATACAGCCCATTCTCAACACTCCGTTTGATTTTTTACTTAGTACGTATTATCTTCTGTCCCACAGGTTTCTTTCTTGTTTGTTGTTTTCTCACTTGTCCCCAAAGAATGCAAACTTCATAAGGGTATGGTTCTTTCTAGATCAAAAATTTTTAGACCCTAAAATATAAAGAACATATGCAAATAGGGATACAAGCGGGCACATAATAAGTATTTGTTTTACGAGTGAAAGCCTCCATGTTATGATTAAAGGTTCAACTACAGAAAAAAAGTGACGCATATCTGCTCCACTTCACCATGGCCAGGAGACTCAAGGGAAATTGAACTTGTTGAGACCAAGCCCATTCTGGATAACTTTGATGGGTTTGTAATACCCAATCCAAAGCAGATCCCTGATTATTCTGTAAATGCATCATCTTTCTCAACTCTTCTACCTTTGATATTTTAGCCTGAATGACTCAGACACTGAGAAATGTAATGCAGAAAATGGCAGTGTTCCTGTGCTTGTGTGGAAATATGTGTGAGAAAGGAATGATAATATATTCTAAACCCTGGACAGTCTCTCTGGGTAGAAGGTGGATTGCCCTCTGGCAGTACATGTTTTCAACGTGGCAGTTTACGGGTGATTTGCTCTAAGAAATGGCCAGGTATGGGGACAGAGAAGTTAGGAACTACAGTGCATTAGCGAGGATAATTTTCCTTTGCACTACTGGGGCTGTTATGTGAGAAGAGTTTCCATGCCTCTTACACTGTGATTTCTTTGGGTGACTCCAATTTTTCAATCCAAACTGATAACACATAGAGTCCTGGGAAATGGAATAGTGAGGCACTAAAGAGATATTCATACCTATAAAAACAACACAGAAAGATACATCCTGCCAGATGAGCCCGCCCACTAGGAAATTACAGCCAAGCAGAGAGTTGTAATCCACCGGGGTGTAGGAATTGTGCTAGGAGCACATTGTGGGGTAGATGGCTCAGTTGTGGACAGGAGAAAAGAAAATCTTTCTTTCCAAAACATATTAGGAAGGGTAAATACCGAAAACAGTAGAAAACTGACAGGTGTTAAGAGGGACTACTTCTTCTTAAGACTCAGTACCTTATATGTTGATATATGAATCAAAGGATGCTTTAGAATACATTCCCACTTTAATTAGTGAGGGCATTACAATGTACTTGTTTCTAAAATGTCAGAAATTTTGTAGGGTATCTTGTTCTGATAGAATTATGAAAGTAGGATAAGACAGTAGTAAGTAGTAGAGATAATAAAAAGATATGTAACATCTATTTTCTCTGGTAAAAATACAAAATCATTAGATAAATTTAGGAGCAAATTAAAGAAATGAGGTTGCCATTGAAATTGTTCATCATGGTAAATATTCATCTTTCTCCCATTTATTTAGATAATTGAGGATTTATTAGAGAATATTTTTCCTATTACTGAAAATTACTGTGTCACTTCACATCTTTGTACAGCTTTAAGCTGATAATTCTCTGAAAGACATCTAAATAAACAGGGTGCTCTCACACCTATAGTTTTAATACAAATGTACGATAGTAGATTCACCTTAGTTTTTCATTTCTTAGATGATGCGGACATTTATGCTTCTTGGCTCATACTTCACTTTCATTTCCATACCATTTTTGTGGTTAAAACTTGCCTCCTTTAATCCTTGATCATTGATTTGGCCCTATAGATAGTGCTTGAGTTCTGGTATACAAAATAATCACGTTTCACAACCTGAACATTTTGCCGGAAATCAGAGCCCCAAGGAAACAAACTAATAGACTACTTTGGCTAAGCATATTTAAGTTGATTTATGTGAACTTTGACTTTTTAATCCTTACATTTTTCACACACCTTTGATATATTTCAATAATAGAAGATAAAATATAGAACAAAATTTTAAAAATCTCATTAGCTACATTTAAAGACAGGTGGAGGACTGGAAGGTTTCCAACATAGTTTTTGAGACTCAACATTGAGTTAAATTTCATGTTATTTTGTCCCTTTTTGCTTAATTAACATGAAATTTATTTAAATAACATTTAAATAACTTAATAACATGAAATGTTATTAATCCCAAGGACTTTACAATAATCTCCCAAATTTCTTCCCTACATATGTTGCAGTTTTTCAGAATTCTGCTGCCTATCAGCATTTTATTGTATTTATCACATGTACAATCATTAATGTTTTTTGTGTTTAGTGCCATTTTAAGATCGAGGAAATCTGAAGTTAAATCCCAAGTGACTCCTGTAACCCTCAAGAAACATTACTTAAAACATTGATTTAGGCTTATGCTTTTGATTTTAAGTATTTATACAGAAAAAAGTATAGCAATTACTCAAGCTCCCCTTTAACATTATTTTCCCATCAATAATAAAGTCAGGAGAAATGGTTATTTAATTAAAATGGCTGTTAAAGTGTGAACACTAGAAAAAAAAAAGCATCACTTTCTTTTTATTATTTGTGTTAACTATCACTTGGAAGTAATTCCATCAATACTGTTTTGTATGCATGAAAATCACATCAACAATCAATATAGCCAACACATAAGTGAATTAAATTTTAAAATTATAGGCTTTACTTAGGGTATTTTGAATGTGTAGTTTTATCTTAAAACTTGTTTTATCCTTAGTTCTACTTTTTTAGTAGTATGAAGGGTAAGAAATGTATGAAATATCAGTTAAATTTAATATTCACAGTATATTTTTGGTGTCGTTATTATTCAAGGCCATTATTTCATTCTTTAACTTAAGTCTTTTATGTAATTTAGAAAATTTTGGAAAATTAAGACAAGTTTTGACTATTTCAAAGATTATTATATATGCTATTTTCCTCAGGCCCTTGGAACATCTGTAAAGGGAAAATATAGAAGTAATTTCTAGTGTTTCTCTAATTTCCATATTTTGCCAGTACTAGAGGCTTTTACCAATGCAGAGGAAATTGATATATAATGTTAATGTTTGAAAATAACTCAAGATATTTCAGTTTGTCTGTTTCATAGATTAGAAAATTGAGGCACAGAGACGGAAAGTCATTTGACAACATTACACAGCAAATTAAAGGGAAATTGATAACTCATACAGAAATGTGAAAACCTAATCTGACTTGGAAATTAAAGGATTGAAATAGCAAATACTTAAATAAATGCACCCTATTTTTGGAATACATCTCAGGCATTTTATGTCATTTTAT
Source organism: Ursus americanus (assembly GCF_024610735.1). NCBI lineage: Eukaryota > Metazoa > Chordata > Mammalia > Carnivora > Ursidae > Ursus > Ursus americanus. The sequence continues at coordinate 40,175,459 of NC_142136.1, forward strand.
GTTCTTTACGTGTACTCATTCAATTAATTCTCAATAATTTTCACTGAAAAAAAAGTTATCTTAATTTACGGAATGGGTAACTCAAGTGCAAAGAGATCTCGATATGTTTCCAAGTATACGTTGCAGACCCAGGCTTTCAAATGAGTTTTTTTTGTTTGTTTGTTTCACAGATTAACTCTTAAAAATGACTCTCTATACATCAAGATTTCTGTACATAGAATTTCTACAACTATAGTAAATGATGTCATTCTACAGTTTTGTTTCCTCTCTGTAATCCCTGCCACACCTCTATTTCAACATTTATTTTCTTCAACCTATATAGCCTTTATATCCTTCTTCTTTCCATTATTTTCTACAACTCCCCATCCTTTCCAAGTCATGGCTATTCCTAGATCATTAAATCTTGGAATTGGATGGGACCTTGGGGGTATGCTCTAACTCTTTCATGTTACATATGAGGAAATTGAAACCCAGATACTAAAAATTACTTGCCTTAGGCCCTACAGCTAGTAGATGGTAGAACTAAAAATGAAAAGTATATCTTCTAAAAGTTCTATTCTCCTGACAATACACTTCTTTCCCTTCATGTAATGTTTATTCTACAGTAGTGGAAGCATGTCAGTCTAAAATTGTTTTAAAAGGTTGCCTTACAACTTGAAGGAACAATTTCGTTTTGTTTTGTTTCCTTTCAAGAAGTGACTCATTAACAAACTTGAAACTACAAGCAGTAGAGTGAGCACTGACTTTAAAATATTAGAGAATTATAAGATATGGTTGCTCTCTTATAGTATAAATATGAATTGCAATTACATTACTAGGGCCATGAGTGATAGCTGGTGTATAAACTGTTTAAAATCTTAATCTTGGGATCATGAGTTCAAGACCCATGTTGGGTGTAGAGATTACTAAAAAACAAAAACAAAAAACAAGTAAGCTTTTAAAAAATTAAAATCTTAGAGATGTAATGCAGTGAATCTTTACTTCTTACTCAAGTGACATGTGGTTGACAGTAGATAACTGCACCGGAGTGATCTCCTCAGTGGCAACTGACAGAAAGAGACTTCGTAGTCATGCTGCTCTACCTTCTCCTGGGGACCCCAAAGAGTTGCCCTCTAGACCTTTTGCATTCTTTCAGCTAGTGTTCAAAGACAGTCATGTGGAGGATTCTACGAATTGTTTTATGACAAGACTTGGATTCACACACATTATTTCTAGCCTTTCATTTGGCTAGAATCCAGTTTATGACCCCAGCATAATTATAAGGAAGACTGAGAAAGATCATCCTTCTGTGTGTCTAGAATAAGGAGACTAAATTGGTAAACATCTTGTTAGTATCTGTCTCAAATTAAGTTCTACTATCGTCTATCCCCAAATGGAATAATGCTGTTAATTAAAACTATGCTTTTTATGTATCAAAAGGAGTCAAACAAAATGAATAAAATCACACAATCTTAAAAAAAATGTAAGTATAGTTTATCCAGACATACATTAGGCTTTGGCACATAAAAGTACATGCAATACATACCCAAATGGTTTTACCAGGCAGATCAGAACTGTCATTTGTATTTTAAACTCTATATCTAATCTATGTTGCTTCAGTGTGCATCCTTGGTATATTTTACCAAATATGGCTGTGACTAGATTTGGGATAAGAAGGATCATGTATCTTTCACCTCTTCCTGAAAGCATACTTAATCACTGTTTCTAATATTCATAAAGCTTAAATGTGGCCTGACCTTCTCTCTGCCTCCAGAAGAATTCACCAAAAGAAAGTAGACATCGTATCCGATCTCTAAACGTTCTCCTAATTAAAGCAAACTCTTGGCAAATTGCAGATTTTTATAAACAATACTTTGCTATGTAGAACCACTAACTTTGTACTTCATTTATATACTTTATTTGATCAATTGTTGTAATACATTCTATAATTTATGGTTGTGAAATATCAAAGTCATGGAAAACAATACAGTGCTTCAAATCTGTTAGAAAGTCTGCCTATCTTATAAGGTAAATTTTCCTTTCCCCCTGGAAAATGACTCTTACATAAGACTGAACCCCTAAGACTCAAATTTCATCATATAACCTTATCCTATGACTGTAGTTGACTTGGCAGTGGTAGGGAGTTGACATAATTTAAGCCAATCAGAATTTATTTCCTGAAAATGTGAGGCAATTCATGGACTTATATTTGTTTTTGTTTTTTATTTTGTTTTTCTTTTTTGTGTTTGGAACTGTATAACTTTGGCATATAAACTATGAAAATTTGAGCTAACTGTATTCTGCCTTGAGGGTCTTTACTCAGAAAATTTGTCAACAGAAAGAAAAGGAAATGAAGCTGATACACAGAGAAGAGCATAAAATGTGTAAAGATCTCTGGCTGCTTTATCCAATAACTTAGTCTACCTTCTGTCTAAAATTAAGATCTGTAATATTTTCCTGTGTATTATTTACCTTATTTTTGTTTTTTAAAAGATGGTCAAGCAGGTAGAGATTCAACTAGAACAAATTCTACCTCAAAACATCTCTCAGATAAGACAAGTTTAACACATGAGTAGTATGCCCATCTCAAGGTAACATGCATTTTATATTTTGTTTTGACTAGCAAATATAATAAAGTTAGACTTTATAAGAAGAATAATATAAGCAGGAACAATCTTAGTCTTTAATTTTCTATGCCAATACCAATTAAAACTCTAAAAAGAGGAGAGACCCCTGGGTGGCCCAATCGTTTAAGCATCTGACTCTTGATTTTGGCTCAGGTCATGATCTCAGGGTTGTGAGATTGAGCCCTGTGTCAGGCTCCACGTATGGAGCCTTCTTAAGATTCTCTCTTTCCCTCTCCTTTTACCCCTCCACACCTCCTCCCCCCCGACTTGTATACACACTCTGTCTGAATGAACGAACGAATGAGTGAATGAATAAAGAAAGAAAGAAAGAATTCTTAAAAGTGGAATACATATTGAATTTCCGAGCAGTGATAGTTCAAACATCATCAGCATTGAAGTGACCTGCTTAAAAATCTATTAAAAAACCACAATCTATTTTCTGAATGATTTCCACATATTTACTGATCTGGGTTCCTACTGAGAATAGAGCTTTTATTTAAGAAGGGATGTAGTGCCCAGAAGGCTTCAAGTTGTTGAAGAATTGGCCTATAGAATCCATTAGAGGAAAACCTATTTTAGCCCATCCTGAATAGACCATACACCAACAAAGAAGTCTGGTCTCAATATGCAAGAGTGCAATTTTCTCTTCATTATGAGCCATAATTGGTGAATGTATTAATATTTGTGGCTCTCAAGAAAAGGTACTATCACTTGTTACTAGCTTCACAAATACATCTATTGCCAACAAACTCTTCACTCCCTGGCAGGTTATGATATTTGAGTGTCATGAATTGTAGGAAAAAATAGAATATTGTTCTTAGCTAGAAATGCAAACATTCCTCTAGTTAACAGGATTATGCCAAAAAATTTCCCAAGGACAAAATTACAGCACCCTATTTACTTATCATTGAAGTGATTTTCTGTAAAGTGGACCTCTACACTATCGCAGCACACAAAATGCAATTAATTCCTTGATTTAAAATAAACACTATTTAGGCGATTAATAAATGCTGGGAAAGAAAAGCGGCTATCATTTCCAAATGACATAGTGGATTTTTTAAAATACAAAATCATTAACAAAAAATGAATAAATGTAAAGAAAACAATTATTTTTTTCAAATTATTAGCATTTTAGATATGTACAAGTTTTCTTCCTTACCATTTTTTTTTCTAAATAAAGCCACATTTCTCCTCATATCCATTTCATTTAAATGTCTTACTGGCCGTCATTTGTAACTTGCTCCTAGGAACAATAAAAAAGACCTTAGGTTGAATAATTGTTTAGATGGTTTAGATGACCTATTATAGGTTCTTTTAATAAAGCTGTATTTTTAGCTTTGTCTCACCACCCCGTCTTCCCTGTATACATCATTGATAATTTGCCCTTTTTCAAAGCAAAGGATTTTGATTTTCTTTTAACGTCAAGGGAGGTATGAGAAACTATTGTTTCAAAGTTGTTTTGTTTTTTTTTTCTAAATTGGAACCTCTCATTGCTGATATAAGCCAAATTTAAACAAACCTCTACATCCCTGGGGCTAGCCCAGAAAGCTGCCTTGAAAATGTTAAATTATGATTGCATCTGTTCCATTCATTACACTGGGAGTGAGGCTATTCAAGGTAAGCATGTACAAATGAAACAATATTTAATTCTAGTGTTTATCTTCAGTGAATCCAGACATACCCACAGGTCTCTGGTTTGCCAGTCCTCCATTGAGAGAGCCCTGTAAAAGTGATACTGCAAGAATAAGATTAAGTAGTATACCCTGAAGGATTTACTTATCCAGGAAAGCAGAGATTATGTTTTACTACCTTGGAAACGTCAAGCTCAGGTGAAAGATGAGAATAAAACTCTAAAGAAGAATGTAATAGAAGTTCTGTGTGCATGTATATACATGCATCCTTCCACAACTGGCTCCTTACTCACTTGGCATAACTAACTAGAAATTAGAAAATTTTCAGAATCCTGTATTAAAGAGCCAATTTGAGCCATAAGCTGTTCATCCTCATGAATTCTACAAGGTACAGTTCTCTGCATGAGATGGGTTTATCCTTGTGGTTGTTATCCTGTTATTTTTAATGTTTAAGCAAAATATATTTGGAATATATTCAATAAAATTGAATGACTCATATTTCATGTTGATAATGGAATGGAAAGTTTCAGTAATCACATATATATCTGGAAACATATTCCTGAGTGTTTTTCTTAAGACAGAGACCACTTTCCTTAGGAACAGAGCACCTGCCTTGTAGTCCAAAGGCTTTTATCATTACCTTAGTCTAGCCATTGTTGCCCAAAAATGAACTATTTTGAGCATCATCTGCCTTTTCTGGTAAATGAAGAAACTGATCAGAGAAGTTCCATGGCTCCTAGTATGTTTAAGTGTTATTATTTAAAAAATCTATCAAAGTTATGTATGTTCATGGCTTAAGAGTTTAAAAAAAAATCTACATGGGGCGCCTGGGTGGCACAGCGGTTAAGCGTCTGCCTTCGGCTCAGGGCGTGATCCCGGCGTTATGGGATCGAGCCCCACATCAGGCTCCTCCACTATGAGCCTGCTTCTTCCTCTCCCACTCCCCCTGCTTGTGTTCCCTCTCTCGCTGGCTGTCTCTATCTCTGTTGAATAAATAAATAAAATCTTTAAAAAAAAAAAAATCTACAAACTTTTTAACCAGAAAATAGAAGTTCCCTTATGCCTCTCCTCAGAGGTTATCATTTTTATTTTCTGTTAAATTATTCCTGTATTTGCCTCTATATCTTAATGTTCTTATATTGCTTCTTTTGTTCTTTTTTTTAAAGAAGGAGCATAGTCAATGCTCTTATCAATAGATAATTGACTTATCAATAGATATTTGACTCTCCACTATGAAAAAGTGAGATTTGTTACCTTTATATCTTCTCACACTCTACTGACAGGTGGACATGAAGTATATTATCTTTCTCTGAAAAACACTTTTTTTTTCCTGGAGAAAACAATAATATTTTTGTACCATTTGTTTAGTTTTCCATTCATTTATCCCTAAATCATCATCAGATGCTTTCAAATATGTATGTGTGTGTATGTGTGTGCCTGCGTGTGGTACGTGTGTGTGTGTTTCTGTGTCACATTAGCAACAAGTCTCTCCCAGGAGCCTTTCAACCTTATAAAAGTGCCTTGGTTTGTCACTAGCCCTGCTACATACACATGTTCCAGAGACCCACCACTGTGATCATTTCAATAATTGCACTCACACATCTCTTTTGTTTAAAGTCCTTTTTCCTGGGAGCACCTGAGTGGCTCAGTTGGTTAAGTGTGGGACTCTTGATTTTGGCTTGGGTCATGATCTCAGGGTTGTGGGATCTAGCCCCACATCAGGCTCTGCACTCAGCAGGGAATCTATTTGGGATTCTTTCTCTCCCTCTCCCTTTGCCCCTTCCCCCCTCTGAAATAAAGAAATAAATCTTTTAAAAAATTAATAAAATCCTTTTTCCTGGATCCCATATCTTCTGCTTTCTTGCTTGATTCCGAATTTGGTTGAACACCTGGTCTAGTAATTTTCTGGAAAAGAGTGCATGGAATAAATATCTTTGAGACATTAAATATCTGAAATTATCTTTATTTTATCCCTACTAAGTGCTAGTTTGAGGATAGGTAAAATTCATGGTGGATAATAGTTTTTCTTGATTTTTGAGATGTTGCTGCTCTGCTAGCTTCTGGGATCACTTGATATTTTGATAGTTTATATGAAAAACCTTGCTGTCTGTCTCTCTTACTAAATCCTTGGTTCTACAAATACTTAGGATGGTTTTTTTCTACCCAGTGTGTTATATTTCTGTTTTCATGCATTGTACTTGCACATAGTGGATTCTTTTCATAAAAAACTCGGTTCTTAAATTCCGTAAAATTGTTTCGCCATATTTCTTAATTTCCTCCACTTTCTTTATTCTTTCTTTCTTTCTTTTTTTAAGATTTTATTTATTTATTTGACAGAGAGAGAGAGAGACAGCCATTGAGAGAGGGAACACAAGCACGGGGAGCGGGAGAGGAAGAAGCAGGCTCCCATCGGAGAAGCCTGATGTGGGGCTCGATCCCAGAACACCGGGATCACGCCCTGAGCCAAAGACAGACGCTTAACGACTGAGCCACCCAGGCGCCCCTCTGTATTCTTTCTTTATAAGAATATAAAGTTTATTTATATTCTTCTTTACTTATATTCTGTTTATTTAATCGAACTCCCAGACTGATGCACCATTTTCCACCAATTTTCTGATCTTTTCTTTCCTATTTTTCTACATATTTGTATTTTGTTTGCTTTTTAGAGAGATATCTCCACCTTCACTTCAAATTTCCTACAGAGTTTTTCATTACTACTTGCATGTTTGTGTTCTCTGAGTGATCTTATTTTGGAAAGGATCCTGGTTTTTGTTGCCTGATTGTATTAGATTTCTTATATTTCTGAGTATATTAATATGTATTTTGGAGGCTGTTCTTTTATAGCCTTTGTTTCAAAGTGTAGTCCTGTTACTTACTTGTTCTGTTTTTTTTCATATTATAGAATTTTCTTAAATATTTTGAGCTCCTTGTCCATATATGCATGTTAAAGATAGGAAGCTGATCTCCCTGTTATTCCTTATGTTCCACAAATGAGTGAAACCATATGATAATTGTCTTTTTCTCCTTGACTTATTTTACTCCGCATAATCTCCAGTCCCGTCCATGTTGCTGCAAATGTTGGGTAATCATTCCTTCTGATGGCTGAGTAATAGGAGAAGGAAGGGAAGAATGAAGGGGGGGTAAACAGAAGGGGGAATGAACCCCAAGAGACTATAGACTCTGGGAAACAAACAGGGTTTCAGAGGGGAGGAGGTTGAGGGGACGGGCTAGCCTGGTGATGGGTATTAAGGAGGGCACGTACTGCATGGAACATTGGGTGTTATATGCAAACAACGAATCATGGAACACTACATCAAAAACTAATCATGTACTGTATAGTGACTAACATAACATAATAAAAAAATTTTTTAAAAAAATATAGTGAAGCTGAAAGCTGATTAGAAGTTCCAAATATGCAGAGGGTTGACTCCTGGCTTCACTCAGGTGTAGTCTGACTGGCTGATCTTAGGAAACTCCCAGGTCAGTGTAAGTAGAGAAATGTACAGGAATTTGTAAGTGTGCAGTTTGGCAAATTTTTTACAATGGTCACTTAGCCAGGCAACCACTGTCCAGTACAAGAAGTAGAATATTACCAGCATCTAAGACATACCAACCATATCATTACCACTCCTCCACAAGGATTTCTAATACTAAAAAAAAGTTTCAGTTACAGTTTTAAATATACTTTATAACATAAATTATATCATTGCATGATAAAAAAAATTGAATTAGTAATGACATTAGTTATGTCATATCACAGCATCTGTCATATGTCAGGACATGAATGTTAATCAGTGTTAATCACTAATGCATGTGAAATATTTATTTTAAAAATTACAATATTAGATACATTTTAAGTGATTTCATATTAGGTGTGAAGGACAATACTGACAATCCCATACACTATTCTCTCTAGAATGCAGTTTGGAAAAGTGGTCTATATTTTGTATTTTAGAAATTTTTGACTAACTGAACACATTTTTGGGGGGTACTATAATTTATCCCAACTTTAAACAACATATAGGGTTGCACAATCAGAATTACATTCAATTACATGTAATTTTTAAAACTTCATATTATTTATTGTTCAAAATAAACCTTACGTTAAATTTAATCCCTTTGAAAATTTAAGTCTGTTGAATTTAAACTCAAAACTTGATGAAGTCAGAAAAGTGGAGCATGCAACTATAAATCAGTGTATATTTATATAAGGTAGGCACAGTTCAACATACTTTTAATGCATTAAATTATTTAGTCAAACACTTCATCTATTTCCTGCTTAATCAATAATTGTAAAATTATTTCATCAACATTAATTTTAATATTGAGAAAAAATTTTATCTTTTGGAAAATATCAATTTTCTAAAATATACTATATATACACATATACATTACTGTATTTTCCAAGAGACTGATCTAATTTGAAAAGTAACTTTTTTCTATATATAATATAAAGAAATATTCCAATCACAATATATATTATATATATTTCGAGAGATTATATTTAAAGTAAAAATAATTTATTCTAACACATGGATTTTAGTTATAGTTACATGAAATGGAAATCTTATGATATACTTGGTTTCTTAAAAACATTTAATCCTCTTGCAACGCACTGTAGCAAAAACAAAACAAAACAAAAAAACTCAAGCTCATGCTATTATTTTAAGCTATTCCATTTCACTACTGTGACAATAGTTGTGAGGTGAACTCATTTGGCAGGCATTTATTTTGATCCTACTGTACCTCAGGCACACTAAACAATGAATCACAGCTCCTTTGATTGAGGAGAGCACTCGTTAATCATAGTGTATCAAAGTTAAATTTTGTTAAAGACTGCAATATTTATGTGGATTGTATAATAATAAGAGCAAACAGGTTATGATTATTTTATTGTGATCATTTCCTTATTCATATAGATTCCTTTTCATTGAATTTACTTTTGGAATGCATTCTACCATTCATTTGCCTATTCGGCAGCAACTGGCAGATGGTATTGTGTTCTCCTTCTTGTTAGAATACTGAAATATAAATAAAACGTAAGGCTCAGACCTAGACATTTGGACTCTTAAACTAAGTTCAGATTATCTGATAGATGATGATAACTCCTTTAACATAATTTTGAAAATTGTATGAATATTTTCTTCAATACAGTAGAAGGGAAGATTGGTGGTGATAGTAGTTGTTATATTTGTACTTCAAAGGAAAACTAAATATTTATTTCTCCCATTTAGCAACCTATTCTCTATCGGCTTTCATCTTCATGCTTCTTATCTCCTCTATTTAGAATTGCAACTAAACGTTCTGTGTTCCTCTGTCACTTATTGCTTACTATTATTCCAATTTAATGTTCTTATTTCTTCTTAGTTGATAATATGACTTTAAATTCTATCAATGAATTCATTAGTTTAGTTTAAAACAATTTGCTTGGTATAAAACACTGTAAAATTAACCTTAACTGGCCACTGAATGTACTGTGTAAGAGTGCCCCCACAAACTTATTTTGTTTTGTTTTTTTAAGAGAACTACGATCAATTAAAAACAAATAGTTTCAAACTCCAAACATCCCTAAAGGCTCGTGCATTTATTGGAGAAGGTTAAAGAGTTCCTGAAAAATACATTAGGGGTTAAATAGAATGGTGTAGAAAATGAAATGGCCTAGAGGAAACTAGGATGAGGAGGTCAGTTGATTTAACCTGGTGTGCACACTCTAGAGCTCTGAGAGAGGAAGAAATCCTCCAGTGAAAACCTGTGTACATGTTCGTAAAATTGAACCTGCAAGTCACATAATCTCATCCCATGACTTCTATTTTATTGTAATTTCCAAGAGATTAATTTCATTTGAATGGTGATTTTTTTCTTTACGTAATATTGTTTATATCATTTGCTGCTACAGAACTTTGTATTTTCAAATATAAAGAAACAGTCCAATTGTGAAATAATGCTAAATTATGATAATCTGAAAAGTGTTGAATATAAATATTAAGGTGTTTAAAACAGAAATGGATTTAAAAAAAAAGTAAGAACCATAATCCCTCCTAAGTAACAAATTAGTTGTTTTTCAATAATTAATAATATAGTTGTTGTTTTCAATGTACAGAAAATTTCCCAAGTAAATGTTAAGAATGGTTATTTTAAGATATTAAAAATGTTAAGTGTTAAAATGTTAGGTTCCTAGACCAATAACATGAGTACATTTGAATCATAATGGAGCCATGATATATTCATAATCCATGATTATATTAGAATATGGTATTTGTGAAACTGTCAAACAAAAAAACCGCAAAGTAAATATAATATTCTCTATTCAATTTATTGCCATTGCTTGAAGGAAGCATTTTAAAAGGAGGATGAAGGCTCCTCAGGAAATTCTGAGGAATATATGACAAGCTTTCAAATACTCTAGACATTGATACCATAAATTATTAAGGTGGCTTAGTTTTTTTTTTTTAATTAAAGTATAATTGACATACAAAATCTTATTAGTTTCAGGTCTACATTGGACAGGTTAGTTTTGCTCCAAATACACTTTCTTTATCTTCTCTTTGATAATGGTATACTTTTGACTATTATCAAAATCTGGCTCTGAAACAGAAAGGAAAGAGAAGATCATCCTCGATTTAGGGATGTTAAAATGAAGTTAATGCATACAGGTGTCGTCTGCCATTGCCAATCCCATGAATTACATGCATGAGGGTTTTTTTTTTTTAACTCTTATTTCCTCTGCATTTACTAAGTGGAATTTTTAAAAAAATTAATTGATTGATTCATTGATTTGAGAGAGAGAGGGGGGGAGAGAGAGAATCCGAAGCAGACTCCCCGCTAAGCACTGAGCCTCGGGGCTCAATCCTAAAACCTGGAGATTATGACCTGAGCCAAAACCAAGAGTCAGATGCTCAACCAGCTGAGCCACCCAGGCGCCCTTGAAATTTTTTGAATAAAGAATAACTTTCCCATATCAATTACATTTGATAACTCTAAAATACAGTTCATATAGGAAAAACAAACAAAAGCGGCACAGTAATTTTTCTTGTAAAACCTAGACAAAACTTCAAAGACAGAAGGGAAAACATGAAATGTTATTTAGAAATATTTAAGACGAATTGTTAAAAAAGACATTACTAAGTTATATTTGATTTGGTGACCCTCTGCTGTAGTTTATTGTTTCCTAAATATATTCAGTCTCCTATTTGATAGTCCAAAATCTATTTCATAGTTTCAATTTTGTGTTTTCTTCTATATTTCATAATATTCTTCCTGTTTGTAATGGAAACAGATTTGATAGTTAGATCTTCATTAACTTCATACACATTTATTCTAATGGATTTCAAGTTTTTTGACCCTGACAGCTTTTCATTGTTTGTCAATTTGTAGCAAATGCCTTCCTAACCCTCTAGATTTCTCTGTCTCTACTATCACTGATATTAAATAAAAGGGGAATTATCTAAAGACACAATTCCTAAGAACCTATCTTTTGTACAACACTGATTTCAGTTACTTTGGTTACAACAGGTATGAAGTTACTTGTTGCCTTTTCAGTTACTTTCAGAAATCCTTTACAAACCTCAAAGAGGGGGTGGGGCGATGGGGTAACTGGGTGGTAGGTATTATGGAGGGCACGTGTTGTGATGAGCACTGGGTGTTATACGTAACTAATGAATCGTTGAACACTACATCAAAGACTAATGATGTACTATGTGTTGGCTAATTGAACATAATAAAAAATATCAGTTTTAAAAAATGGCATAAACACAAAATTTTTCCCATGAATAAACTATTTAGAATAGGTTAAAATGATTTGTTGTGGGTTAATATTGTAATCTGCCTTAAATCCTTCATTATTTCTGTAGCTGTTCTTGCAGTTTTTAATGCACATACACAAGTCATTTATTGGAATGCTCTATACAGTAGGTGGAACAATGTCCCCCTAGAGGTATCCAAATCCTAATCTCTGAAACCAGTGAATGTGCTACCTTCCATGGTAAAGCGGTGTTAAAGTGGTAGATAGAATTAAGGTTTTCAGTCAATTTAAAATGAGATTATCCTGAATTATCGGGATGGGGAAAATATAATCATTAAGGTACTTAAACGTAGAAGAAGGAAGCAGAAGAGGAAGTTAAGGTATGTAAGGTGAGAACAGCTTGACCTTCTGTAGTTCATTTTGAGGGTGGATGAAGGTTAATGGATCAAGGAATATGGGCAGCTTCTAGACCTTGAAAAGGGCAAGGAAATGGATTCTCCCCCTCCGGAAAGGAATGTGGCTGGGCTGACACTTTGATTTTAGTCCACTTAGACCTATTTTGGACTTCTGACCTTCAGAAATGTAAGATAATAATCTGTGTTATTTTAAGCCACTTAGTTTGTGGCAATTTGTTAGGGCAGCAATAGAAAACTAATACACCTGTTCCTTATTAATGGAGGAGGGACCCTCTGCTGAAGATAATGAGAGGTTAGAAAGGTCACAATGTGTTTAAACTAAAAATATGTTTTCCAAGAAATCATTATACCGGAGTGTTATAGAATTTCATGTTTTTCATCTTCTTGTTTACACCATGAATACTAATTGGTGTTACAGTTCTTAGTCACAAACAACAGACATTGGGAGATCTTTAGCAGAAGAATTTTTTTGAAGGGTATCAGGTGACTTATGAATAGACAAGGTATTTTGTCAGTCAAAGAAAATAGGCAGGTATGAATTATGGACAGCCATTCCATGAGACATTCAAGCTTGGATGCCACCATAGAGCACTCCACAGCTGAACTGTGAAGGCCACTCATCACTCATCACTCCTCCTCCTGGATTCTTGTCACCATCCCCACCACTGTGAGAAGTTTCTCACTTGCTTCTGTCTTTGAGATATTGTTCAATATTTAAAGTCCTAAGTGTGAACTTCTGGAGGGCCAAACCTGAGGCATGTACACATACTCTAGTTATAGAATTGTAGAAAAACTAGCAGCTCACCTTCACTTCTTTAGGAGAAGGTAAGTCCCTGTCTTCCTCCAAGACTCACAGAGGAGGGTTCCTTAAATCAAAGAGGAGTTTGTTGTGCTGATTGCAGAACACCTCATAAATGTTCCATTACATTTTTAAGATTTGTCATAATTGACATTATCACCATTATGATTATTCCATTGTAGTGATGAGAAGGATGAGCTCAGATTAATGTAATTTGCCCAGAATTATTTTCAAAAGTAGTAATTAGAAACAAAAAATTTTCAGACACCTGATTCTGCCTTATTTTTTGCAAACATGATGCTTAAAATTCAGCATCAATTCATCATATATGTCAAGCACTAGAGTAAAAAAATGACTATTATAAAACTTTAATAATAATTAAGGATAAATATTAGCTTTAGAATAATGTGTATGGATTTCTTCAATCAAATTTTTATAATTGAAAATAACTTTCATCTTACATGTTTGGTACATACTTCTTTTAGCATAATACGTAATTATCACCCATATTATTATTGATCAAAAATGAGAACTCCTTGATTTCAAAAACTAATTGAAACTTCAGCAATGTCAAGTCCTGACAATAGTGAGGAAAAACTTAATCTTGCCAGTGGACATAATATTTTCTGTTTACTTAAAGTTCACTTTACTACCAAAGCCGTAAAAATACAGCTGTCGCTGCATTCTTTTCCAAAAGCTTTGTACAAAAGCTTCAAACCCCAAGTGGAAGTCAAGGGTATGTGTGGCTACCATGAAACCTCATGCATGTCCTCATGTATTCTGTGTCCTTGACAACCTCCAAGCATTCACCTACCCCATCTAGTCACTGGTGCCAGTCTAATGCTGGTGGTACTCAGTCTTTTCTCTCCAGCTTCCAGTGACTGCTCTTCCCTCTCCTTGATAGAGATTTCCCCTCTGTCATTCCCTTACTCTGTTACTGAGCTGCCATTTGACGCCATTGGTCCTAAGACAAAAATGGCAGGAAGTGTGCAATGAAGGAATTAAACTTGGCCACGGGAGCATTTATCAAGGGGTGTTTCTCAAAGTTTGTTCCACTGGAAATTATTTTTCTCAGAAACATATTTTTGAAGTTGTTTTTTTTTTTTTTACCAACTGCCCACTCTAATGCCCACTGTATTAATTTCTCCTAGCAGTATTATTTTGTTATATATAATTGTGTGTGTATATATACTTTGTATATGTGCTCATGTATTTTAATTCTCTCATTTCTGTTTGCTTAAGTTGGTTTATATATCCTTTTGGATAGGTTTCATGCTTTCTATTCTTTTGAATGTCTTACAAGGATTCTGTTTATCATTTTGATCAGCATGAGATATATATATATAGATATATATAGATATATATCTATAGATATATATCAGAAAATACAGATAAATGGAAAAAAAACCTGAAATCAATCATCCAGAGATTTGTAAAAATGGCTACTATTAATCTATCATCTCAATTAAGAATGTTTGTGGTGTTCTGACAATATTTTCTTTACTTACCTTTTATGACATTGAACTTCTTTCTTGAAAATATCTATCTTTAATTCAGTTTCATTTTTACCATGTCCAGGAGAAATTCTTTAAGGTGCATTTCAATTATAACCTGTATTTCTTTTCTCTATTTTTGGCTTTTATTGACAAAGTTCTCATTTTAATATATTTCTAGGAAGGACATCTGTATGTTAGTTATTGCTTCATTGTCTTTGCTGAAAGTCCCTTTAGAGTCTTTGTAAGAAAGCTTTTGTATCGTTTTGTCAGGAAGGTATATTGCTTCCCTGTGAAATTCTGTCTGGAAGTGGCAGACGTAAAAATTATGATTATTCATTCCATGTTGATAATACATATTCTCCCTAAGAATTTAATTTTAACAGTAGAGTTGCTTTAATTAAGAAACTGGATAGTTAAATCCGTATCTGTTTTGACTTATGATGGGATTATGTCCTGCTAAACTCATCATAAGTTGAAAATATCATAAGTTGAAATGCATTTAATACACCTAATCTGTGGAAGTTCATAGTTTAGCGTGGGCTACCTTCAGTGTGCTCAGAACACTTACATTAGCCTGCAGTTGGACAAAATAATCTAACACCAAGTCTTTTTATAATAAATTTTTGACTATCTCATGTAATTTATTGAATCCTGTACTGAAAGTGAAAAACAGAATGGTTGTATGGGTGCAGAAGGGTTGTAAGTGTATGGGTTGTTTACCGTCATGATCGTGTGGCTGACAGGGAGCTGTGGCTCGCTGCCATCACCCCACATTGTGGGAGAGTATGGTACCACATACCGCTATCCCAGGAAAAGATCAAAATTCAAAATTCAGTGTACAGTTTCTACTGAATGCATATATTGTTTTTGTGCCATTGTAAAAGTTGAAAAATTGTAAGTCGAACCATTGTAAGTTGGAGACTGTGTCTATATTTTATAGAGAGAAAAATCAATTTTTCCACTTTGTACTTTGGAATGATTTTTTTTTGAAACTTACATTTTGTTTAAGAATAATAAATTGTAATTTCTGGTATCCCACATTAGATTCTATTGCAAAGAAATATGCATTCTACAATATATTTTCTTATATCTCTGTCAAATTCGCTTTTTTAAACACATATACTAGTTAGATTGTAGCTCATGTAAAAACTACTGAAGCTAAAATACATTAACATAAAACACTTTTAGTTAATCAGTCTTGTGGAGCTCTTATAACAAGTGCCTCTATAAAACTGCATCACATTTAAATGCTGCTTCCATCATAAATGCTTCACACTCTTTGTTTCCCATGAAGATTGATTGGTTTCTGCCACAGTACAAAATGAAATTCAAATTTGTAATTTAAATAAATATAACTTCTCTTATATTGTATCTAGTTGAAGTAAGAGCCTCCACCTTCATCTATAAAATCTTCCCCAAAGATAAGATTGTATTTTTCTGCTTATCGAGGGGCATTGGGTCATCAAAATGAGGACCTTAGAAATGAAAAACTAATTGTAGCAAAGCAAGCAAGGCCCTTGGGGGTACTGGAAAATCAGATTTCCCAATGAAAACAATTACAAAGGCTAACCTTTGGCTTAATAGCATACAATTTTAGTGAAGCAAAATTCTCAGAATGAGTTCACTTGGATGGTCTGCCAATGAGGTCAGTCAGTTAACAAATTAATCAGCCAATCTTCAAAGACTTTTGAAAGACTGCTACTGCCCAGATTTACTCAGAATATTAATGTTATATTATGCAAACAATAACAACAAGATTGTTGTCGACTGCTTGGGGACAGTGATCATGTCTTGCTTATATCTTGTTTTGGGGGTTTGGAGATTTGGACATTTCTGGAAGGGGAGGGAGAATGAACGATTTATGAAAAGCATATGAAGATGGATGGACTCTCATGAACAGGAACTTGAGTGTGTGTGTTGAATAGACAAGTTGTGTATAGCTCTGGGAATCTTCAAAGCTAATCACATTGAGATTTTGTATGTGTGTGTGTGAGTGTGTGTGTGTGTGTGTCCCTTTTTAATTTTGCAAATGCAGTTCTAGGACTTGTGGAAAAGTTGTTATTCCTTGCACATATCTGTATTTTTATTCAAAGATTATTGATAACTTCTATGAGGGACAGTTTCATAACCCCCCAAAAATTAAAGAATCAGTGGATGATTTTATTAACTCCTGATATCTTTGTTTCTACTATTATGGTTAATTCTTCAGAATGAATGCTAAGAGGCGTGATACCAAGACATGAATCAATCCACCCTATGACAGTCTCAGATTAAATAAATTACTCATATGAATTCATAGAATTTGATTTATATATTCTCTTTCTGCACTGCCATATTAGAAATTAGATTTTTAAATTATGATATATTTATGGAATTGGGCATATATATACATATAATAAGAACCTGGAAAATAATGATACTTTGACTAGTTAAGATGGACTCCTTGAGACTATATTCTGTGTCCTGTGTTAGAAGTGCCATACTGTGACCTTGGCAATATTTGGCTGTAATTATTAGTCCACTGACCTGTATAGAAAAGTATTTTTACTTCTGTGATGTTATATGAATGGAGAATTCTGGTCATGCTGACATATTTTCCTTAACAATAAAAAAGTGAAAATATATCATCTATATTTTTAAAAATTAAGAAGTTAGCCAACACCTATTTATTCATTTAATACAAATGATCATTTATTTAGTTCTCTTTTTTGACAGGAGCTGCTTTCATTGATAGTCACATGTTTCAATTAAAATATAATAGCATGACTCAATTTTAAAAGAAGATTAGCTATATTTAAACTCTACAGAATTTACCATTCTTGGAATCCCAAAACGTGATAAGATTTAAGTTTGTTTATTAGATGGTCATATAAATAGATATTACAGTTTTCTGCAAATGATGAGTAATAACTTTTGTCTAAAATTAAAAATACGGATTTCATATCAGTATTAAGAGACAAGAATATGCTTATTCATTCTATAGACACTGAATATTGTGGTTTTATTTCAACTTAAATTAATTCTCTCCTTAGGTAATACCAAAAGATTATTTTTAATATTAAGAGCACACACACACACACACATATTTGGCTTGTGCTTATTATTTGGCAGTCACTTGCATAAAATCTTAACACATTATTTTATTTAACTGACAACAATGCAGCAAAAAAGAAACCTAATATTTATTTATTCTTTTTAGAAAAGGAAGCTATGATGTAGGTTAGTTTTACAATTTGTATGTTTACTCAACGAGAAATCATAGATATCAAGCTCTGAATCCATGTTTTGTTAATATATTTGTTACAGTAAACAGGTATTTTTATTTCCTTGGGTCTCTATTTCGCCATCCATGTATGCTCCTTTTTCTTCTTTATTTCATATACTTTAGCAGAAGCTAATACTTTGAGAAAGCAATTTTAGCACAAGAATGAGGACAAAAAATAATAACCTCAGGAAGGGATGAAAAATGTTGTAGAGTTGGCACTTTGCACACAGAAATGTCAAGATACTGTGGACAATGAAGGGTCTGAAGTGTGTTTTTTTCTGAACTGAAAGAGTAAACAAAGAAAAAGTAAAATTCATGAAAAAATTATTATTTAATAAAGAACATACTGAGGTAAAATAATAGAACAAATGATTAAAAAAAAAAAAACCAATATTGCACAAGAATTCCCCTAGGAAAAGACTAGAAAGAAAGGAGACAAGGAGTTAAGAAGAATTAAGGCATCAGAAAATTATGAGGTGGATGTTGGGTATCTGAAAAATAATGAGGCAAACGAAAGGGGAGTAAACATGAATCAGATTGCTTTGAGCCCATAGCCAAGAACTAAAGTCCTGTACTATAATAAAAGGCTTTAAGTGGGCTTTTAAGGACAATGCTATTAGGCACTAATGTGGAAACTATGCAGCCAAATAAGAATAACAAGAATGACAAACATCACTGGTTCATCACTGGTTCATTTTAAGCCACCTTAAGTTTATATTGAATATTTTGCCTTTTGAGAGATTAATTTTTTGAATCTACCTGCCATATCTTCTTGAATGACATGCATACAGAATTGTCAAAATGCTGAAAGACTTTTAATTTTTTAATTAGATCTTAATGATTACATGAATGAAAACCTGCTTTTTTGTTTGCAATACGGTGCATTGTTAAATATTGTGCACAATCTTGTCATTTACTTAGACTCGCCAACTGTGTGCTTGAATAGAGAAAAAGGATTTTTTAAGTTGCAGTAAATTTAAAGTTAACAGAGCTCTAAGTACTCTTCAAACAAAACCATATTTTATGAGACATTACTAGTTCTCTCAAACAATATTTTAAATTAAAATAGAAAATATCTCTACAATATAATGTTTTAAAGGGAAAAAGAAAACAAAGCATCCTTTTCTAAATATGTTAAGATTTTCTCCAATTTTATTCTGGTCAAAAGTTGACTGGCCATCTGTGATCACATAAATGAAAAGGATCTATTTTTAATTGTAGAAAATTTAAAATTACTATAGTTCTAAATAGTCGATAAATTCCTTTAAAGACTTTAAAATAATAAAAAAAATAATAAAAATTATCTATAGAAAATAAGATTTAAAAATAAAAAGCCCCCTTCTCTGGAATTCAACAACAGTGTTTTACAAAACTGGCTGTTTAAAGAAATGAACCATTAAAATGTGTTTTTAATTATAAAAATATGTTAGTGGGCAATTAACTAAGATAATAATACTGAGAAAATATCCATTTTCTGAGTAGTGGAAGTGTTGGCCAAAGATATGAATTAGAAATGTCAGGAACTTTGAGGAGACAATTAATTGAATGGTTAAAAACTGCCATCCACAAAAACATTTTTGGAACTTTACCAAAATTTTATTTTTAATTCCACAGATATACAAATACTTCAAATGTTTATGAAAAAAGTATGACTAATTTCCAAATATATTGCTTTGCATATAGAAAGGGTTTTACAAGTGTGTTGTATTTTTTCTCAGTTTGGAACTCAGCCTTTTACATGTTTTTATTCTGTTTTAGTGATATGTTTCATGCATACCAAAGAGTACACTTAATGCACATATGGAATATAAAGAATAATACAATAAACATCTGTGTACTCGCACAAGCCAATTTGAGAGTATTACTGGTATTTGTTCACATTCTTGACACAGATATTCTGAATATTTTATGCTTTCTTTTTTCCTTATAATCTCACTATATATATATATATATATAGTGTAATTTTGAATTTGATATAAATTGGATTTTATTGTAAATTTCACTGATATTTTACAACTTAAAATATATTTTTAAAATTTGTGCAGCTACAATTGAGTCGTAATCATTCATGATTAGAATTTTATTGGATAAACATGTCAACATTTATATCGAGATGAAAACAGTTAGAAAACTATAGTAAAATTTGGCCATTAATA
The DNA here is from genome assembly GCF_024610735.1 of Ursus americanus. Taxonomy (NCBI): domain Eukaryota; kingdom Metazoa; phylum Chordata; class Mammalia; order Carnivora; family Ursidae; genus Ursus; species Ursus americanus. The sequence goes on from NC_142136.1 coordinate 40,195,569, forward strand.
TCTACATTTGCCTGCTAAATGTTATTTTAAGCATCATTGGTTTGCATTAAAAAATAAGGTTATACATCGACTTTTTTTAGAAATGTGAAGTTACTTTATTATTTTATTAAAGAAATGTAAGGTCATATTGATGTATCTTGAACTTTTAATATTGCTTAAAATTTCAATTGTGAACAAAGAAGAAAAAAATTAAAAATTGAAAATATATCTGAATTCATACATCTTGGGGATGTTTACCTACTATCAGGATAGAAGAAAAAAATAAAGCGATGCCAAGTGTCAAAGAATTAAATAGTAAAACAAGTTCCATGTGCCTCAAATTGCACTACCCTGATATTTTTTGTAAAGTCAGCTTCAAGAGTAGAAAATAGGGGGAAAAAAAGTAAACTAATATAGAATTATTTCCTGAGCACATTCATTTAATTTGCTATCAACCCCAATTATGCATCTCACTAAACATTATAGTAAATGTAAAGTTAAATATTAAAAATATTGATCTAAATTCAGGTTAAAAACAAACGATTTAAAATGAAATTAAAATTAAAGTTCACATATTGAACTAACAGAAAATGTTATTAAAGAATAAATTATTATAACTTGGGTTTATCAGCCTAACCATCACAGACAGAAGATGGGATAATAATTACTAGTCAGATTACACATATTTACTGAGTGCCTACAATAGTTGCTCTGCAATGTCCAACATGTGGACTGATGTTCAGAGTCAAAGAAGAATAAAATTTCTTAACAGTATTATACAATTGAATGTAGGATACCTAATCCCAGTTTCATTATTGTTTCCTTTGCATGATACTACACATATTATTCTATTATTATTTTTATCAGCATATTGTTATTATGCTTTGAGATTATTAGGGATGTATCACTGAAACATGGTTTCCTCAGTCATGGATTGAAATGATGTATTGGGATCTTTTCATATGGATTGGTATAAATCTGTGCTATTATCTGTGATCCTTGGATACTGGAAGTTAGGGTTTGTGAACCCTTTGGAATCAAACTTTGCATGAATATATGTGGATGATTCAAGGGAGAAGACCTTTAGATTTTTGTCATATTCTCTAAAATATTAGTGATTTAAGATATCTGTAATCCTGTAACCCTTACTTAATAAATATGGGTCATTCCTTCAAACTTTTTCCACTTAAGAGAATAGAAGCTTTTGAGAACTATATTAGCATTTTATTTTATTTATTTTATTTTTTAAAGATTTTATTTATTTATTTGAGCAAGAGAGAGAAAGCACAAGCAGGGAGAGCAGCAGGCAGAGGGAGAGGGAGAAGCAGGCTCCCTGCTGAGCAGGGAACCTGACATGGGGCTCCATCCCAGGACCCTGGGATCATGACCTGAGTTGAAGGCAGATGCTTAGCCAACTGAGCCACCCAGGCGCCCCTATATTAGCATTTTAAATATATATATACACAAATATATACGTATATATATGAGATGTATAAGAAATATTTCTTCTATTGCTTTATTTGAATTACAGGAGGATATGGCAATAGGTTAGAATTTCAGTCCAACTTTATGGCAAGTCAGTTGGGTTCAACTAGTACCTAGTGTGTGTCTACTGTGCACCAGACATTCTGACAAGATCCGGGCATTAAATATTGTATAAAACATTATTCCAATCTGTAGCTATTTGACTATTACTTAGTTAAGAAAAGAAGAAACAGATATGTGTTTAATAACATGTACACACAAATAAAGAAACACATACTTTCTTTTTTTTTTTAATGATTTTTTATTATATTATGTTAGTCACCATACAGTATATCCCCGGTTTCCGATGTAAGGCTCGATGATTCATTAGTTGTGTATAACACCCAGTGCACCATGCAATATGTGCCCTCCTTACTACCCATCACCGGTCTATCCCATTCCCCCACCCCCCTCCCCTCTGAGGTCCTCAGTTTGTTTCTCATAGTCCATAGTCTCTCATGTTTCATTCCCCCTTCTGATTACCCCCCCCTTTCTTTATCCCTTTCTTCCCCTACCGATCATCCTAGTTCTTATGTTCCATAGATGAGAGAAATCATATGATAGTTGTCTTTCTCTGCTTGACTTATTTCACTTAGCATTATCTCCTCCAGTGCCGTCCATGTTGTAGCAAATGTTGAGAACTCGTTCTTTCTGATAGCTGAGTAATATTCCATTGTATATATAGACCACAACTTCTTAATCCAGTCATCTGTTGAAGGGCATCTCGGCTCCTTCCACGATTTAGCTATTGTGGACATTGATGCTACGAACATTGGGGTGCATGTGGCCCTTCTCTTCACTACGTCTGTATCTTTGGGGTAAACACCCAGTAGTGCAATGGCTGGATCATAGCATAGCTCAATTTTTAACTTTTTAAGGGACCTCCACACTGTTTTCCAGAGTGGCTGTACCAACTTGCATTCCCACCAACAATGTAGGAGGGTTCCCCTTTCTCCACATCCTCTCCAGCAATTGTTTCTTGCCTTGTCTATTTTTGCCATTCTAACTGGCGTAAGGTGGTATCTCAGTGTGGTTTTGATTTGAATTTCCCTGATGGCTAATGATTTTGAACATTTTTTCATGTGTCTGTTAGCCATTTGTATGTCTTCATTGGAAAAGTATCTGTTCATATCTTCTGCCCATTTTTTGATTTGTTTATTTGTCTCTCGTGTATTGAATTTGAGAAGTTCTTTGTAGATCTTGGATACCAGTCCTTTATCTGTAGGAAACACATACTTTCTAACTCACATAATGAATAAACAAATTCCAATTCACAAGATTGCCTTAATTTATACACTTACCCTATTTTTAATGATTGCTACTTTGTGATAGACACTGAATTGTGCCCTGTGATGAATGTTAACAAACATACAAGTTTTGCTTGCTCTTTTTCCAGTGGGATCCATAATACAATGGAAAGAAATCCAAATATGAATCAATAAGAAAGCAATTAGATGAACGAGAAAGGCAAAGAGACGTAATATTCTTCGGGAGTTGTTCAAGAGCAATGATTCAAGTTTTTTGAAAAGGCAGCACTAAATGTTAAGGGGAATTTCCAATTATAGAAGTTACAAGGAAAATTGTTACTGAATTTATGACTAAGAGATCAATTTTAACAGTTAAGTTTCTCATGAGAGCCTAAAACCAAATATCCAATATCAGGAGGGACACCGCATTTCTTTGCTAAACATACACATATTGTGAGAAAGTGACTTGAAACTTTAATAAAGATTTCAGACCTCTGCAGACTTTGTGGGAAGAAAAGGCACCAAGGAAAGTGTCCCTGAAAGGATTTCAGTATCGTAGAGAGTAAACTGAATGTGTGGTAGTTGTTCATAAATATAAAATAACTGAGGAATTGAAAAACTCATGGAGCTCTTGTCACAAATAATCATAGTTCAAAGTCATCTGTAATATTTGTAACTGACCTTCACACACCATGAAACACAAAATTATATCCAGATCAGAAGGAAGATAAGTATATAATTGGGTGGTCAAAGTGGTATCCTGTATATTTCTTAGATTTAGGCCCTGCTAGAAAGTAAATTTTATTTCTACTCTTCTTTACTTTTAAGATAACAAAGATACTGTTTTTCAGGGAGGTAAGTTGATAGGTGAATAGGAGGACTATGCCTTGAGACTTGTCCTACCATGTATTTACATGCCCTGTATGCTGAAGCCTACTGAAACAAGAGGACTGGTAGAGTAATATGTCATCGCGGAGCATGGTTCAGTACCTTCCACAAGGTTAACACTCATTAACAAGAGGATAAATGTGTAGATTAAGCCAATCTAACAAATTACAGTGTATATATTCAGTTGGCCTTACAACAATCATTATAGAGATTTAAAGACCTCTCTAAATTTAAGTTGGTGCTAGAGAAGCTTTGGGAAGTTTTACTTTAAGATGTCTAATTTATTACTTAATGACAATTTGAGATTATCAAGTTGATTTAATGGTCCCCAAAGTGGAGTGAACACCAGAGCCAAAGGAAGTCCAGGTCTCCTGGATTGGGCAAGTATTTGGGTGTTTTGTGAGATCCAGACCTGGATACTATTCAGTAAAATCAGTTTCATAACACCAAAAATTGTAACCATTCCTTAGGTCTTATCCCACTAAACATATGAGCGATATTTGACACTTTTTTAATCACCTCCCTCCTTCATCTTTTTTTTTTCTTTTCTTTTTTTTTTTTTTTTGAGAGAGAGGGGCGGGGTGTGGGGAGAGAATCTCTAGCAGACCCTGCATTGACCATGGAGCCCAATGCGGGACTTGGTTCCAGGACCCTGAAATCATGACCTGAACCAAAACCAAGAGTGGGCTGCTCAACTGACTGAGCCGCCCATGCACCCCATCACCTCCCTACTTCTTGAATCAAACTTCACTGGGCTATAAGCCAGAACTCTTTCATGTTCTCCTACTACCTCACCAGACAATCCTTCTCAGTCTGATTTGCTGATTTCTTTCATTTCCTCACCGAATTCTAGATAGCCCTAGATTTGAGACTTTTGACATCTGTTTTATTAGAAACTACATATCCAGCCACATGGTTTTATATATCGTATTTATGCTGGCATTCTCTAATTTATATTGCTTGTGCTAATATTTCCCTTGAACTCCAGACTACTGAACATTTCTTCTCTGACTAATGATTGATTCTTGGCATTCTACCTGTGTTATGCATCTTCAAATAACTGCCTTGGATCCATTTTTCACATTTTCCCACTTTTCTTTCTACCATAGCCGACTTAAGCCATATGAACTGGATCGAGAATCTCCCTTGACCTCTTACTTCCAGCTGGATTTCATAACGAGAGACCCCAGAATGAAGTCTAGAGAGAGGGATATTTATGGCCCTGGATCCCTTTTGCTAAGATCACCATGTGTTGTCTGCAACACATTACTGAAGAACACAGCTTTCTTTGGGCAGTCCTATTTCCGGAAGTCCTCTTTATGCTTTGTGGTAACAGTTGCTTCCCTTAGACTTAGGGATTATAATGGCAACTGCTCTCTCATCAGTTATTAGCCTCCGGAATACTGTACAAACCCTTCTTGATTTTCCCAGACTCAACCTTTGTAAATAATCTCTTCCATTTATTAAACTCTTTTCAAATTATCCGATCTCAGTATGCCATCTGTTTTTTGATGAATGCTAACTGAAACATCACCGAAAGTCTTCATCACATTAACTTCCCAGAAATTAGCAAATCATCCTTGTTTTTTCTTTCACTCTCTCTATTAAATCCATCCTTAAATCCTGTTGGCCTCTCCTTGAAAATATATTAAGATTTTGATTTTTTTTTTGTATTCAGTCCCCATCTCTAGCATTCACATCTCTAGTCATTGCAGGAACCTGAGTGACATTTTTAAAATTAAAGATATACTATGTCATTTCATTCAAAACCTTGCAGTGGCTCCCTGTCACACTTAGAGCAAAGCCGAGTACTCACCATGTTCTGGAACTTGATCTGGTCCATATTTTCTACTACCTACTCCATTCTCCTTCCGTCCATACCACCTACTCAGAATGCCTTCTCAACCCTTGAATACCCCAAGCATAGTTTCATTTCAGGGTCTTTGTTTATTTTTTGTCTAAAAGGCTCTTCTCTTAGACATCCTCATGGCTGACTCCATCACTTTCTTTAGATCTGTAATGAAATGTCTCTTGTCGGTGAGGCATTGGGATTCCTTGACAGCTTTATATAACATAAAACCCATCACACCATTCTTTTTTACCTATATCCCCTGAATTACTTTTCCTCAAATATATATGAAGACCTGATGAGTACATTACTTATTCATTTATTTATCATTTTCAGTGTCCATGTTTTTTTTTCCCCCCATAGATTCAAGTTTCTATTTAATTCATCAGCTTAAAAAAATACGTTATCATTTTTTATAGTTCAGGTCTGGTGTCAAATTCCCTAAGCTTTCAGTTACCTGAAAATGTATTTATTTTAATCTTAAATTTTAAAGGATATTCGTTCTGAATATTGAATTATTGGATGAAAGGATTTTGTTGTTATCCTGGTTAGCTCTTCAAAGCTGTTGTGTCATTATCTTTTCATTATCTTCTGTCCTCAATTGCTTCTGATAATTTTTTCTACCATTCTTATCTTTCATATACTCTATGCCATTTTTCTGTACATGTTTTGAAGATTTTCTTCTGATATTTGCCTGTATGATCATGATGTGACAAATTACTTTGTTTCTTAGACTTACTTGGGTTTATTAGATCTGTAATTGGATGTTTTGATCAAATTTGGCATTTATTTATTTATTTATTTATTTATTTATTTATTATCTGTATTTTGATCTTCTCTTTTCCTTCTGGGACTCTTATTACATGTATGTCAGACTATTTAATATTCCTCCAAACTTCATAAACCTCTATTTATTTTTCAACCTTTTTTTATATCTTTTTTTTTACTTCGACTCTTCAGATGGGGTAATATCTATTGATTCACTTTTTTTTTTTAAGATTTTATTTATTTATTTGACAGAGATAGAGACAGCTAGCGAGAGAGGGAACACAAGCAGGGGGAGTGGGAAAAGAAGAAGCAGGCTCCCAGCAGAAGAGCCTAACATGGGGCTCGATCCCAGAACTCTGGGATCATGCCCTGAGCCAAAGGCAGATGCTTAACGACTGAGCCACCGAGGCACCCCGACTAACTCACTTTTTAAGGTCACTTACTTTTCCATCACTAACTCTTTCCATTTCTCTGCTAAGATTATATATAATCTTATATACAAGATTATATATATTCACTCAATAAAACATATTTCCTTTAATTCTTTGAATATATATATGTATTTTGAGATTTTATGTATTTATTCATGAGAGACAGAGAGAGGCACAGGGAGAAGCAGGCTCTCATGGAGCAGGGAGCCCAACATGGGACTCAATCCCAGGACCCCGGGATCATGACCTGAGCCGAATGCAGATACTTAACTGACTGAACCACCCAGGTGCCCCTCTTTGAATATATTTATAGGGGTGCCTGGGTGGCTCAGTCGGTTAAGTGTCTGCCTTCGGCTCAGGTCATGATCCCAGTGTCCTGGGATTGAATCCCACACTGGGCTCCTTGCTCAGCAGGGAGACTGCTTTTCCCTCTGCCTGCACTCCACTGTTTGTGCTCTCTCTCTCTTTGACAAATAAATAAATAAAATCTTTAAAATAAAAAAAATGAATATATTTATGGTAACTTTTAACATTTTTGTCTTCTAAAGGCAACTTTCTCAGCCATCTTGAGAATGGATTTTTATTGACTGCTTTTTTTTCTCCAATTAACATTTGTTTATTTACATGAGTGGGGTTATTTACATGAGTGGGGTTATTGCTTGTATATTGGACATTTTGGATGATAAATTGTAGAGACTGTGTGCTCTGTTATCTTCCTCTAGAGATTGTTGATTCTATTCTAGTTGGGACATTACTCCTTCTGATCACCTTGAACTTGTATAGGCTTGGTTTTGTATTTCCCTAGGGCAGATCTGTCTAGAACGCATGATATTACCAAAGTTCCTGTAACTTGGTGAGACTGTCAACTTCCAAATTGTGTGCCCATCAATTTTTTGCAGGGATTTGATGTAGGCTTTGCTAGGGTAGGTCTGGAGCAGGTAGAGCTGTAATCTTTATCTCAGTTTCAGGACTGGAGTGACAAAAAGATATTAACAAAATTTTACCACTTGGGTTGAACCAGACCTTAAGTGGTTCCCAGCACTGTTAAACCTCAGCTATTGTCCTGCTCTCAATATGTAGCAGCTGCTGTCTGATAAACATTTTGTAGGCCTCCTCTGTGTGTTAGAAGCCCTGTCCTAGTTAAGGTAGCATAGAGAATTTAGACCCAGATTGCTTCTCACACCTGTAAGCAGCTGACTCCTCTCTGGTGACCTACCTTATAAGTCCAATCACTTCCCCAGTCACTGGTAACTACTTCTTCAGCTCAGTGCTAGTATCATATTCTGATTAGGTACAAGCTCATGGTGCGGTGCCATAGGGAGAGCTGATATGATCATAAGCTTTGATCCATGAATTTTTATTCTCTAAGAACTAGAAATTTTGAAGGCTGTTACCCAAAGCTTAAAAAAAAAGTTGCCTTATACATTTTTTACAATATTATGGTTGTTTATGCTGGGATGGCCAGTGTGCGTATGTATATACACATATGTGTGTGTATCCTTGCTTGTTAAACTTTATCTTTAGAAGATAGGATAGTTGGGTTAATACTTTATCCTTAGAAGATAAGATAGTAAGACAGTATAACTAACTTGTAATAACTTAATATGAGAAATTAAACCAATAAATAAAGAGTGGAAAGCCATTATTTCTAATGTAACATGATGTGTCTGGGAGGAACAGCTTTCCTTCTGGGGTTTTTATCATGACACATAGGATAGAGATTGGTGTAAAGCACCCTCGGGGAGCCCACTGAGGTCTACAATTGGAAAACAGAGGTGAACTGAGCATCCTTTTCTGCTTTGTATGATGCCCTAAGACCAGTACTCCTCCACTAATTTTTTCCTTCCACAAGGACAATAGAAATTGTCTAGATTCAAAGTAAATAGTCTAAAATTTTCAGACTAAATCATTATTGAGCAGGTTCAAATGGCACAAGTCAGTTTCCCCTTTCAATTGCACCTGAATAATTTGAACAAATTGAAGCAACAACGTGAAAAATGATCATAAATCACTGAATAGCAGTGACTTTGAGGATTTAATCTTATTTCCATATAATAATATGATAGTGTTATTTAAAAAAATTTTTTTAAATATATTTTGAAGTGTATTATTGGATACTCTAATTAACACTGAGTTCTGTGATCATTAAGCCAAATAAAAATTAAATGATAGTTATAACAATAATTTTAATTATAAATATTTGAAGTAGGTTTCTACAAAAACTGAAGTAACCTGAACTATTTTTATAATTACTGTCTTAGTCTGTTCAGTCTACTGTAACAAAAATGCCATAGACTGGGTGGCTTGAATAACAAACATTCTGGAAACTATGAAGTCTAAGATCGAGATGCCAGCAGATTTGGTGTCTGGTGAGAGCTCTCTTCCTGGCCTGTAGATAGATGGCTGTCTTTTCACTGTGTCTTCATTAGGTAGAAGACTGAGAGAATTCTTAGGGGTCTCTTTTATAAGGTGCTAATTCCATTCATGAGGACTCCACTGTCATGATTTAATCACCCCAAAGATCCCACCTCCTAGTGGGGGTTAGGATTTTAACTAGGGGTTAGGATTTTAACATATGAATTTTAAAGAGGACACAGACATTCAGTCCATAACAATTACTATGTGATTGGCATTTTTCATAAGCTATTTAGTTTTTAAATTTTTTTATAACTCGTGTTTTATTAAACTGTCTTAAATATAAAGGTGCAGGGAGGTTGTTCAGACTGTATATCCCAGTTGTTATGAATATGGATTTTAAATTTCGAACTGTTCCACATAAAAATTCCTGAGTCTGCTACTTTTTATTTGTATGACTTTATTTGAATTACTTCATGAATCTGAAACCTGATTTCCTCATCTTTTAAATTTCCTAACAACAGTGATGAAAAACAGAAGATTGCCAGATGAAAGAAACTATATTCTGTTTATTTAAAGTTCAGTTTGCCACCAACACTGTATCTTCCCTCTCTCTCTCTCATTTTCAAGATCTGAGGGCAAAGACCATACAACTTCATGCAAATCTTTGGACTGTATTCTGAGTTCTGTCTTGTCCTCAATCACCACAGTCTTTTTAAAAGTTTTTTTCTTAAATAAATGATATTTTCTAAATTAATGTAATAAATGTTTTTGCAGTTTGGCCATAGATAAGTGGACTAAATACATGTTATGGACTGAATGTTTGTGTCCCCTCAAAATTTATATGGTGAAATGCTAATCCTCGATGTAATGCTTTGTGGGATGGGGCAGTTGGGAGGTAATTAGATGAGGTCAGAAGACTGAGTAATGATGGGATTAGTGCTCTTATAAGAGACACTGTAGATCTTGCTCATTGTCTCTCTCCATACACACATACTGAGGAAAGGCTATGTGAAGACTTAAGCCAGAAGAGAGGCCCTTAGTAGGCACCTTATCTTGGTTTTCCCAGGCTCCAGAACTCTTAGAAAATAAATTTCTGCTCTTTAAGCCATTCAGTCTATGGTGTTTTGTTATGATAGCTTGAGCAGACTAAGAAAATAAATAAGACAAATTTTGTAAATAATTTATCACAATGACAATTCTTAGTAACTTGTTATTTCAAAATTTTAGTTACTCATCACTGGCACTATCTTTTGAGATCTGGAGTGTATATATCTCTAAGGTGGCAAGTTGTCTTGATGCTTTATCTTCTAGTTTTTCTTTCAGGTGTTATAAAACATATTAGGCATACATCAAGATGTGTTGACTGAAACCTGCTTTATATTGTCTTGGCCTAACTTGGCAAGATTTGTCTGTTTAGTTGTATTAGTTGTATTAGAGATTCTGACATTTGCCATCATTTTATAGGTATTTAACATGTTTCCCTGGGGCTAACTGGGAATAGAATTTCAAAATTGCATTGTTAAAACAGAGACTGCTCATGATTTTAACCACCTCAGATTTGCGATGTATTTCAGTTGTCCAGTATATTCACGTGCCACCTTACTGTCAATTCTAAAATGATTATTTAAAATTTTTATTAGTTTCAGTTCTAAGCCTTGTAGGTAAAGCCTAAATTTAGTTGTTAGCAATCCACCATCCTAGTAAGTTCTATAGCTTCTCTAAGAAGTGTTTCTAATAACATTAGCCGTGTCATTGACCATATGTTGAATCTTAATTATGTATTTATGCATTCATTTATTAATCAATATAACTTGTTTCTGTCTTGAACAAATTAATAAAGTCTTTGTTATTTTCAAAGATCACAATTCTGAAAACGGCCCAATATTCCATGTTAAAATTTCTACATTATCTTTGTCAATTTAAAAAGAAAAACCCTCTTAATCTATATTTGAATATTTTGAGTGCAAAAATTAATCTATTTTGATTTGTCTCTTCTTGTATCTATGTTTTTATTAAACAGATGATATATTTAGAGTCCTAAATAAATATGTGTGAAAAAAACCCCAATATACTGAATATGGATTAGTCTTCAGGATCAGAGTTCTATTAGAGATACCGTTCATATATACGACTGCTTTCCAAAGTGGCTGAAAATCTCAAATGTTCAACACTCAACAAATGAGTTTTCTTCTTATCACTTGAGATACAAGGATGACGATGACCTAATCTCTATTCTCACCATCTAGTGGGTAAAGAAGATGAGTAAACCAATAATTTCAAAGTAGATACTATATGTTCAAAGTGTTCTAAGAGTACAAGAGTACAAGAGTACAAGCTTGAGTTTGTCTTCTGCACTGGAGCTCTGGGCTCTGTTGGGTTTCTGGAATCAATTTCATAACACAAAGGACTGCTTCACCAGAAGAGAGTAATGGTTCCAAAATAAAATTGCCACAGAGTCATTTAGAGGGCTCCTGCCAGTTTTGAAGTTGGGAAAATGAATCCCAGGATGAACAAACAAAAAATGGGTTCAGAATATTGGCTTGGATAGTAGATCTTGTTTATCACTAAAAAATTAAGCACATCTTACTTATTGGAAACTGGGTAGACTATGAGTAAAACTAGGAACCCCATGTTTTCTTTCTCATATTCCCATAAACCCAAAAGGGTTTTTGACTCTGGGTAAAGAATCTCATCTGAGATATTATTCAAAGGCAATAATGGGTAGTGGAGAAGAGAGTTAATAAATACAGATATGTACCCATGAATACTTGGATTTTCAAGACAGTGAAACTGTTCCATATACAATAATGGTGGATAAATGTCATTATATATTTGTCAATACCAACAGAATGTATAACACATAGAGTTAACTCAAATGTGAACTGTGTACTTTAGTTAATAATAATGTATCGGGGGTGCCTGGGTGGCTCAGTCATTAAGCGTCTGCCTTCGGCTCAGGTCATGATCCCAGCGTTCTGGGATCGAGCCCCTCATCAGGCTCCCTGCTCGACAGGAAGTCTGCTTCTCCCTCTCCCACTCCCTCTGCTTGTGTCCCCTCTCTCACCGCCTCTCTCTCTGTCAAATAAAATCTTTAAGAAAAAATTCCTCATCTAAAAAATGTATCAATATTCAGGAATTGTAACAAATGAACCACATTAGTGCAAGATGTTAATGATAGGAGAAACTGGGTAGAGAAGGGGAGGAGTAGGGGGATATATATGGGAACTCTCTGTACTTAACATTTATTGTTCTGTAAACCTAAACTGCTTAAAATTAAGTCTATTAATTTTTAAGTGAATATTAAGGATTTTATTCAAAGGTCCTGTATGTGGAGCTAGATCAGTACTTGACAATGTTTGGGGTCCTCTCCCTTCAGGTAAGAGAGTGAATATCTACTAAGGGACAAGTGCCTTATGATTTTACTTACAAATATAAAAATAGGCAGAAGAGAGTTTTGGGGTTTCAAATAACCAAAATGGTGAAATAGTGACTACTTGTCATTTTTGCCAGTCCCACACTGTGAGAGACAATAACCTAAATTCCCGAATCAGAAGCCTATAATGGTAAAGCTTAGCCAATCAGAATTCTCAAATATGGAAGTGTGAATGTAGAGATTTTGATGGAAAATAAAGGGAAATGTGAAACTTCTTATATTGGCAGTGGAACTATGTTCAGCGATGACAGAAGGCCTAACAATTTTCTGGCGAGATGTTCCTGTTGCCAAGTCTCATTTTTGCACATTTCCCTAGACTATGTTCTCTAACCTGTGATCAATATAGATTCCCCCATACACAGCCAGTATATCCAACTTTTGTTTTAAACAGCCAAAATCAATTTCTGTTGCTTATAACCAAGAACAACTAATGCCACTGTTACAACTATTTTATTATTTTTATTAGTACTTATTTTTCATCCTATATAAGGAAAGGCAACCAGTGCAACATAATAAGAAAAACAACAATTCTGCACCACTTCTATATCTAACAAGCAATAAGTTAGCCACTCAGAAATATAAATATTTTGAAATGGTAGTCCATAGTCCCACAGCTTAAAAATCCTTTCAATTAACAAAAAGACATAAACGTGTACTTTCTTTTGTGAAGCTAATGAGTATCATCAAGAACATAGTACTCAGAAAAGAAAATCAAAAGTTTTCTCATCAATAAAATTTCAAAGTCAGCTAAATAGTGCTCTGTGGGTAGCACTACTCATTAACCGTTTCATAATATATACAGCCCTAAAAGCTTTGCCATTTTACTATTCACATATCTTCATTATGGAGCTGTCAGTGTCTCTGCACACAGAACTCTTTTGGTTCTTTGGCGACAAAGTGCTGTGATCACAAGGGGGAAAGGGTGAGAATGGACAGGCATCTTTTCAGGCTAGGATGTGGATGCCTACATAGGAACACAATATACATTTGAACAAATTTAAGTTATAAAAATATACAGCTTATGCCACATTGACATAAAGAACTCATTAGACAGAAATGTGAGTTTTCAATCTATTTCCTTAAATAAAAGCCGACATACACAATATATTTATGCACTGGGAAATGTATACTATAGTGACAAGCATTAAAAAGTCTCAAAATATAAAATTTCTACTTTATTAAACAAATGTTTTATATCATTATATGGGAATTTCTACTTTTTTTGGAATGCTCAAGAAGGAACTTATTAACATAATTCCACAGTTTGAAGGCAGAGATTAGATTGAGGAAGATAGGATGAAAAGGCAAAAAGTTTAGTGCTGTAAGATTCTAAAACATAAATTACTGATATTTGAGATTATACAGGGAATGATTCTAAATTGCTGTGAATGTAAGTGAACTCAAATCTTTATCCTTACTTTTATGGTTTCTAGATAACAATACAAGGTATACAAGGGAGAACACTTTAATGAAAAGCAATATGTGAATACCTTGTAGAAATCCTACCAAATATATAGTTATCTGATTGGAGAGCTACTATAGAGTTTTGGGATTTTTTTTCCTGAAATAATTAGGATGTTATGGTCATTTTTTAAAAAATGTATAGTGCTTCTCTGTTATTGTAATTTTGTAAATTCTATTTTCTCTTAAAGAGTAGAGAATCATGGAGGCCATGTCATCTCACTAGGAAAAAACTGAGAATTGTAAACTGGAAGGGGACCCCTGTATAAAAAAAGAAATAGCAAATACTCTTAAAAAGGCATTTGAATAGTAGACGTTTTATTTCTGTTTCTGTTTGTGTTTTTTTAAATTAAATTGCCAATACCAAGGAAGCATGATCTCATTACATTCCGAATTAAAACATAATTCTGCGGAACCAATGCCTTTGGTGAAATGTAAACACATTTGAAGAGTACTCTTTTAAATAATGGACATTCCAAAAAACAGTTTATACTAGTTGGTTAAAAATCCTCCAGTATAATCTGTATTAACCTTAAAGACTCACCCAGGATTTTTTCTCTAGCATTTTCCAAAATGTTCAACATGACCATTGAATGGTAAAGTGGTTAAGTAAATGGACAATATAACACTGCACAGCTGCATGGAACTTTATTATGTGGGCACATCGTAATTTATTTAATGATACGTTAAATTGTTTAAACTCTTTCCAATATTTTAAAAATTTATGAAATAGAATTTTTGTTGTGGCTGAATTTAGGTTTATTATTTTAATATATATATTTTAATCTTTCCAATCTTTTTTTCTCTGTTCATCTTTTCTTGTCTCACTTTGCAATATTTGAATTTTTTGAGTTTTTTCTTAATTTACAATCTTAATGCCTTTTATTTATTTGCCTTGCTTTATTGCAATTTTTAGGACTTCTAGTAAAATGTTGACAAGAATGGATGAGGTTGGATATTCTTTTTTTTCAGATATTACAGAGAAAACATTATATTACTATTCAGTATAGTATCATAGAAGCATTTTATCACATTGAGAAATTTCCCATCTTAAGGGATGTGTGAGAGTTTATAATTATGAAATTTTAATTATGCAGTTTATTCAAGAGTAAATAGATTTCTGATTTTTAATGGGATGTTTTAATAGAGTTGGGAATTTTATTTATTTGTCCAGCTAAAGTTTCTTCTTGGCTAATAAATATGTTAAGTCAAAAATTTTAACATACATTTAGGGTAGGTTAGCACAAGTACTAACCTTATGATTTACATGTTTGCATAAAGATTTTACAGTTATCTGTTTAACCTGATCAGATATTTAGAAGTAGTACCAGTACCACACACCATCTCTGATGTAGTTTTTATCTTTGATCACCCAATAGTTTTCGTTTTTAAATAGAACCATTGGAATTTTGAATCTACGATTGTGATTTTCACTCCCCATTTCCTTTTCCCATACTTTAATTTTCATTAACTTCTGAGCTTAACAAGCAACCTTTATAAGGCTTTAACAATTTAAAAGTGTTTAAAGTGCACCCCCCCCCAGAGGCACTTGCCTTCCTGATCACATGGGACAGTAATAATCAGTGTCAACAAAAAGGAGCTCATACCCATCTTCAGCCCCCCCCCCCCCCCCCCCCAGTTTTTGTGACTACTGCCTGGCGTACCTCTGTTGCCAGGCTCTGGTAGGCAGTGCAGCTTAATTTTGTGGGTCCCATAGGACTGTAACTGACAGAAAGAGATCTCTCTTTTTTTTTAAAGATTGTATCTATTTATTTATTTATTTGATGGGGGCGCACGTGAACACAAGAAGGGGGAGCTACAGAGGGAGAGGGAGAAGCAGGCTCCTGCTGGGCGGGGAGACCACCATGGAGCTCCCTCCCAGGACCCTGGGATCATGACCTGAGCCAAAGGCAGAAGCTTAACCAACTGAGCAACCCAGATGCCCCCAGAGGAAGAGATCTTAAACAGCTACCACTCCCAGGCCACAATAAGAGGCAATAGACCCAGGAGCTCTGTTTTTATGTGAAAGAAGTCTGTTATCATGACTGTGGCCAGAGAGGCAGTCTTCTAATTAAACACACATCTAGGGGCTGACTGTAATCTTTTTCAGACCTTGGAGAATAGGTGTTACCTTCACACTTACTTTCTGTTGTGCTATAGAATGCCAGTCTGTCCTGGAGGGCTGCTGTGCTCTGCACATGTCCTGGAGGGTGTCCAGTTTTTCTGGGTCCCACAGGATGATGGCAATCAGGGATGATTCTTAGAAGGCTACAACCCCCAGGGCACTGCACAGACAGCTGACTGGAGGCACACCCTCCAGTTTTTCCCTGAAGGAGGCCATGTTGCTTATCTTAGAGTTTCAGACTGAGGCTCAAGATTTGGCATACATTTTGTGGTCTGCCAAGCTGCTCTCAAAGAACATAGGCTGTCGATATCATCTTGGAGCTACCCCCCTGCCTTGCTCTAGTTCACAGGTATCTTCCAGAAAGGATGTTATACTCCAGATGAGTATCTGGAGCCCTGATTTTTACAACTCCTGTCCTGGAGATACCTCCAGATCACCTACCTCTGATTGCTACTGGGGCTTGTGTTTGTGGCCCCTCAGGACAATATATATTTGCATACTTTTAAAAGCTGCTTCCTGAGGGCCTTGCTTCCAGCCTGCCTGAATCTAGGTGCTATGATCTTCCCCTTTGGAAACACTGATCAGTCTTGGCAGATCCTCAACTACTGGGAGCTATTAAAATATAATAGGTTGCGTAGATAAGCACAGAGGTTTAAGAGATGACCAAGAGCTAAGGCAGGGCTGAACAAAAGGCTCACATCCTACTTATGGCCACTCCTTCAAGACTGGATAAGCACAGAGGTTTAAGAGATGACCAAGAGCTAAGGCAGGGCTGAACAAAAGGCTCACATCCTACTTAAGGCCACTCCTTCAAGACTGGAAGAGGTGGTGGTTTCATCTACTCTATAGAAACCAACACAGAGAGTCAAAACAAAAGGAAAAAATAGAGAAGTATGTTTCAAATGGAAGAACAGGATAAAACCTCAGGGGAAAAAAAACCTTAATGTAACAGAATTGAGTAATTTATTATTAATTATTGATAAAGAGTTCAAAGTCATGGTCATAATGATGCTCACTAAACTAGGGAGAAGAATAGATGAACGCAATGAGAACTTCAAAACAGGTGGAAAATATAAGAAAGTACCAGATAGAAATCACAAAGCTGAAGAATACAATAACTGAACTGAAAAATACAATAGAGAGGTTCAAAAGCAGACTAGATGAAGCAGAAAAATCAGTCAATTCAAAGACAAAGCAGTGGAACTTAATTAGAGGAGAAAAAAAAAGTGAAAAAAAAGTAAAAATAGCTCAAGGAATTTATGGGACAACATCAAACAAACTAACATTTGCATTATAGGGCTCCTGAAAAGAGAAGAGAACAAAGGAACATGTTATATTTGAAGAAATAATGGCTGAAAACTTCCCTAGCTTAGGGAAGAAAACAGACATCCAGATCTAGGAAGCCCAGAGAATACCAAAAAAGATAAACCCAAACAGACTCACATGGAGACACATTATAATTAAAATGTCAACAGTTAAGGACTGGAGAAAATATTAACAGTGGCAAGAGTGGCAAACAGTGGCAAATATTAACAAGTTCCACTTGTTATATACAAGAGAACCCCACTAAGATATTTAGCAGATTTTTCAGCACAGACATTGTGGGCCAGAAGGGAATGGCATGACATATTCCAACTGCTCAAAGAAAAAAAAAAAAGAAAAAAATAAACTTCCAACTAAGAATACTCTTAAACAGTTTATCTGTTTCTCCCATTCTCCAACCCCCAACTCTCCCCTTAGATCTGTTAATATTTGCTTTATATGTTTAATTGCTCCTATATTGGGTGCATAGATATTTACAATTGTTATATCCTCTTGTTGGATGGATCCCTTTATTATTATGCTATACCCTTCTTTGTCTCTTCTTACAGTTTTTGTTTTAAAGTCTATTTTGTCTGTTGTAAATACAGCTACTCCAGCTTTCTTTTGGTTTCCATTTGCATAAAGTATCAAGGTAGCAAATAGATGGGTCTTTTTAAAATTCATTCAGCTACTCCATGTATTTTTGATTGGAGAATTTAGGCCATTTACATTTAAAGTAATTATTGAAAGGGATATTCTTACTGTCCTTTTGTTAATTATTTTTAGCTGTTTTTGTAGTTCCTCTCTGTTCCTTTCTTCTTCTTTCGTTCTTTGTGGTTGTATGACTTTTTACAGTGGTATGCTTATGTTCCTTTCTCTTTCCCTTTTGTGTATTTACTATAGTTTTTTCTTTGCAGTTGCCATGATGCTTATCTATAATAATTTATATCCATAAATGTCTATTTTAAATTGAAAACAGCATCAGTTTAATCCCATTCTAAACTCAACATTTTACTCTCCCCACCCATGTTTTATGTTTTCAATGTCACATTTCACGTCTTCTTATCCTGTGTATCCATCTTAACTAATTTTTGTAATCATAGTTATTTTTACGGGTTTTTTTTGACCTTTATATTAGCTTAATAATCTACTACTTTTACAATATATTTACTTTCCAGTGAGATTTGTTCTTTCATATGTGTTCTTGTTACTATTAGTGCCCTTTCTTTTCAGCTTAAAGAAGTCCCTTTAACATTTCTTGTAAGGCTGGTTTAGTGGTGAAGAACTCTATTAGATTTTGCTTGTCTGGAAAACTGTCTCTCTTTCAATTACAAAAGTAATTTCAAATAAAAGAATAATATGGGGGAAGACTTTCATTAAACTTCCCATTTTTATGAATTCTATAACATGTGAAGTCTCTTTTATATCAATCTAGAGCAGTTTAGAGATTCCTTCTAGGTTTTCTTCTAGAAACTTAAATTATCAAATACTTATAACCATTGCTTTTACTTCTCCTTTTTCTACACTAAGGTCACCATAGACAAGAGAGAGTAACTATAATGTACAAAATAAATTTTCATATTTTAGATGGGTTAACAGTATTGTTCTACAATTTGAAATACAATATTATTTTTAAAACAGTAAAACAAAACACACCCATAAAGTTGTATGTACTCAATGTAAGAGTAAAATGTTTGACATTTACTATTATTTATAATTTCTGATTTAGCTTTTGAATATAAAAGGGCATGTATTACTTCTCTCCTTAAAGAATTACTGTTTTTGAGTATATTGACTAGGTAATTTAAATTTTAGTGGTCATCACAATAGCATGGATAACTGGGACCTACCTCCAGAAAGTTTTAGTAGTTTGGGGGTGCATCTCACTAATTTGCATTTTTAACAATATCCCAATTGATGCTAATCAATGCTGGTCTTCAGAGTTTTAAGTAGCACTGGGCTAATAGTGTACACATTGTATCATTTATGTTCTACTCAAAGATTGTGAGATGTTTGTATTAACATAACTAAAGAAAAATATGTTAATATGTTCTATATAAGAATTTAGGTCTGAAGTTGAACATTTAAAAGGAATACAAACATAGATACAAGTTGGTAACTTGTTTGGCAGCAAAAGGATTTGTTTCCTTAGGTACCTTAATTCAAGCTACCATTAATTCTTATACAGTGTTCTGTGAAGAATTTCCTAACTGGCCTTTCTGCTTATAATCTCATTATTCTCTACTTAAATCTGCATGTTGTTCTCTGATTTTTTTGAAAAATATGACCAAAGTTATAAAAATCCTTTTTCTCAGGATGAAGTCCAAATGTTTAAATTTGGCTTAAAATACCTTTTATTATTACATTCTTACTTTATCTCCCATAAAGTTCTGAATACTTTCTCTGTTCTCAGGTTTAGAGAAATAATTAGTTCCATCTTTCTTTACTAACCAGGACTTTGCACAGATCATTCCTCAGCCTGGAACTTGTTCCCATTTTCCAGCACTTGTCCCTGCTAAATTTGTCTTGAGAGCTCTTACTCATCTTCCAGATACTACTTTTCCCAAATACACTTCCCTGTTCTTTCAAGACTAGGCTGATATTTCCATTATGGATTCCTGAGGCAACACTTTATAACTCTATCCTCAAAATTGTCAGGCTATATTATAATTTTCCATTCACTTTTATTATTTCCCCATTGGACTGCCAAGTCCTTGAAAGCAAGAGTACTTTGTTTTTTTACTATTACATTCCCAGAGGCTAACACAATATCCTTGCTAGTGATAGATATTTTGCAAATAGATCTTAAATGAGAGAATGGCTTTTTTAAGTGATTATATTATAAAGAATAGCACAAAATAATAAAAATTAAATAGACTAAAGTGGGGTGAAAAATCAGTTCTTCAGGACTTTGTCATTATTCCTTACTATCTGCCCCTCAGATTTTAAACATTATCTTCCACAGATTTGTAGAGCTTGATTAAAATGTTCTTTGAAAGTATCACTGAATCTAAAGTTGAGCCAAAAAACAAAAAACCCAAAACAGCCCACAAATATCTGCATATACACACACACACAAACCCAAAATAAGACAAAACAAAACTCTGAATCTAGCCTTCAAGAATCTAAATCACTTTTTGAAATTTGTGTAGATCTTTGATTTTCTTTTCCACGGGGAATAGACTTTGAATACAGATGTAGACTTAAAACTACGTCACTGTTTGTGACTTGTGGGAACCTAGACATGTTTGTTAAGCACTTTGTGCTATGGTTTCTTTGTTTACAATATTAAATATAACATTTCAAAGTACATCACACTCTCTAACATAATGGCAGTAAGTAATATCTTTTTTCATTTACTTCTTACTATCAGAATATCTCCAAGCTAATTCTATTAAACCAGAGTCGTATTTTTTAATCACTGATGGTCCACTGATTTAACTAAACTTTTTCTAATAATAAAGACAGTAAGAAACAGCTTTAGTTTCTTTTTTTGATGACCATCAATCAGCTAGAAGATCTATAAAGAAAATTATGGGGTTCTTGACAATATATACCAGTGAGTTGCCATATCTATCCATATACTGATAATTTATGCTCTTTTTATTCTAACATCTTTTTTCTTTCTTTTACCTCTTTGTCTTATTTTTAAAGTTAGAATATTCAAAACTTGCTTTCATTTAAAAACTTATTGTTTTCTTAGCACTACGGTTGTTTTGTAAAATGATTCACTTTGACAGAATATAGTTTTATCATTTTCATGATGGCCTACATAAGATTCCTTTAGTACAAATGATTATGAAAAACCATATAGGGGACTAGTTAATACAAACTTCCAATTATAAAATAGATAAGTCACAGAGATGAAAAGTACTGCATAGGGAATATAGTCAATAGTATTGTAATAATGTTGTATGGAAACTATACTTACCATAGTGAGCACTGAGTAATGTATAGAACTGTTGAATTCGTATGTTGCACAGCTAAAACTAATTTAACATTGTATATTAATTGTACTTCAATAAAAAAGGAAGAAAATTTAAATTTTTTTAAACATGAATTAAAGTACTAGAAGAGAGGCATAATTTTTTCTAATATTCAAATTATTTAATCGCATTGTATTTCTACACAAATAGATGTATACAACTAAGACTGTCCTTACCTGCATATTTATTTGTCCTTTTAGATGAATAAGTAAGTAATGTTGCATTTATGTTTAATGAGCTCTTATTATTTTTACCTATTTTAGTAGGTCAATTTTGATATTAACATAATTAAAACACTAGGAATACAGCATATCCGCTGTTCCAAATGCACATCTTGACTGTACATTAGTCAATGTCATCCACTGTTAGCATTTATAATCAACACTTGGCATTGCAAAATAAAAATAAATAGATAAGTCTTAAAAATAGGTAAGTAACTAAATAAAGCAATTTTAAGATAGTATTCTTAATGAGAAAGAATAGGGAAAAGAAATGATGGAAATCAAGGGAACCATATGAAGTAGACCCTTCCTTCATTTGTTTTTTTTAGCAAATAGCTAATTACATTCCTTTTATATATTTTACATTCCCAAAAGAAAAATACTGTGTAAAGTTTTATCAAGAATTGCATTTAAAGAAATTAAGAAATAAAGAATTTCATTAATAACTGGTTTTCACTTAATTGTTAAAAATGATCAAACTAAGCTTTCAAAAATACTACCTTCATTAGTATAATCCATTCATTATCTAATACATTAGTACAAATACAAATTTTCTTGTTTCAAGGAGTTTGTGATGCTAACAATTTAAATCTCATACAGTTCAAGCATCTGTAATTTATCTTTAAGTGTAAATATATATTATGCATTCAGACAGTTCTTCAACACATTTTAGTTGCCCTCCTCTTGTGTACATGGCACTGATCTAAGGCCTGAGGTTACAAGAAGCGGAACAGACAAGAGTGTATGAGGAAAAATAAAAGGTTAAGAATCGTTGGTTTAGAATGTCAAGGAAATTATCGAGAAATGATACTGGGAGCTATTTCTATATTGCGTATATTATACAAACATGACTTGAGTTCATGTATTTTCATATATTCTACAGTAAATTAATTAATTCCTTGGTATCAAGTAGATGGAGATGACATGCTCTTTTGTATTATATAATATTGTCCTAAATTTCAGGTTTTAAAAAAATTATATTCAGAGATTGCATTCAGTGTAATATTACTCCTTGCTATTAATGTAAGCCCATTGTACTATATAGAAATATATTGGCTTACATAGAAAAACTTTCATAATTGTGTTTTTAAACAAGGCTTTCAACTTGTGTGCAAACTAAAGACTTGGAAAATGCTAGTTGCATTACAAATTTGCTGTTTTATTTTATTCAGCCCTAATGATTTTCATTATCTCCTTAGTTGATAGAATCCATTTCCAAAACCAATAATCTCTTGAAATCCACTGAGCCACAAATTACTCATTAGAGAAAACTTTCAAAGATCATTACCTTTACCATAGATTTTCGTTTTTCATCTCCAGCATACTCACTAGTAATGCTTCTCATAATAAGGGGAGGGGAGATTATATAGTTACAGACAATGGTTCCAATAAAATACAAACCAATGCCTTGTTTACCATTAGAAACACTACATTTTATTAAAAGTCAATATTGTATCATGTTTAACCTTGATTTTGTATTTGCAGATCTAATATGTTATCATTAAAATATAAATGGGCTCTTAATTACGCTGTTCTGATGGTTTCTGAGGTATCTTATGATTTTATTATAATTTTGGGAAAGGGGCAAATGTGTATGAATATATGATGAACTTCCTTTTAGAGTTGAACAGTAATTAGTAAGGGAATTATTTAGCATACTTTACTTAGGGCATTTCTTATATAAGGACGTGATTTTACAAGTATTAAAGTTTCTTACTTGTAAGTAAAATAAATGCTTCATTTCTTTAAAAATCATAAATCTATTGATGTGACTCATTAAGAGAAAAAAATTATCTTAACATGAAGTTAATCACTTTGAATTAAATGAATGTTGCCCTCACAATCTCTGTATGTATAGTCAAATGCTCAAAATGCATGTAGGAGTGACTAGAAGTTCAATAAAAATCTGAATAATTTTGTCATATAATAAATGTTGCTATTAAGAAAAATTACATGCCACTTAATGATGCTTTGTGTTTCAAGGACATAGCTAAAGAAAGATTTTATAATCCATGCTTTAGGAAATCTTGGTCTGAGTATTGATTGTATGATTTATTAGCCTTGTGACCCTGGACAAGTTATTTAGTTTCTCTTCCATTTTCTCACATACAGAACAGAAAATTGGGTCTTTTTTTTTTACAAAGCTTTTACCACAGTGCTTGACACATGGATATTTTGATGGATGTGTGACTTTATTACTTTTGACCAATCAGGCCTACATTTTGTTTTGGGCCTTCTCTAAGTTGTGATTATTAACTGGCAGCAAACACTGCCTCACACCATCAGGACTGACAAAGCCAGTTGCTTGCTTCTCAAGCCTCCTTTGCAAACAGTACACAAGCATGTGACTCAGGCTCTGGCAATCAGAGGCATCATGCCAACATGGGCTTAGGAGCTGCTAGCAGATAAAGACTAAAAAAATAAAGGGGGGGGGACACTGTTTTTCAAGAGTTGGTAGGGAGAGCTGGAACAAAGGAGCAGATCCATTACCAAAAGCACTTTAGGGATTATTATGGGAAAGGCTGGTGTTAGCCAATATATACCAGTATGTTTGCACCGGTCATTAAAATAAGGTTTGGGGCACTTTTCTTCTGTTTAGCATCTGGCCTACTTCCCAGTCTTCCTAATGATTCTGTGAAATGCCCAACATCTCTTAATAAACTCCCTTTCTGCTTAACCCAGCAAGAGCTGCTTGAAATGTTTACAAATAAGAACACCGTCTGATGCAAAAGGTGTCACGGAATGCTAATCCTATTTTCTTATAAAGTAGAGCAAATAGTTCATAGGATTTATTCAATGGACATATGAAATCTTTCATTTTTTAAAGGGCTGGACAAGATGGCCCTAATTTACAGTTTGTATCTCACGGACTCTTGTGGTTCTGTGAGATACATCACATATGCCAGGTGGATTTTGAGGACTGGTGCTATCACACAAGAGCAAATTATATACATATATAAAGAAATAAATGGATACTGCTCTCAAAATCTCTGGATGTATATGTGAATGCTCAGAATGTATGTAGAAGTTCCATAAAGACGTGGGTGCCTAATTTTATCATATAATGAATGTTGCTATTAAGGAAAATTACAGGGGCGCCTGGGTGGCTCAGTCATTTGGATGGCCGACTCTTATTTTCCTCTCAGGTCATGATTTCAAGGTCATGGGATTGAGCCTCCTGTCGGGCTCCATGCTGGGTGTGGAGCCTGCTTGGGATTCTCTCTCTCCCTCTGCCCCTTCCCCACCTCATTCTCGTTCTTTCTCTCAAAAAAAAAAAAAAAGAAAAGAAAAATTTCATCCCACTTAATATGAATATATATATTCATATGCATACATATACATATATATATATTTCTATAGTTCTGAGGTTCTACCTCTTACCAAGAAGTGGGAGATCAATTATATACGTCTATATGAAAAATTTAAAAAATAACAGTAAAATATCCTTGTATAACCATAAATGGGAAGGAAACAGAGGACAAAAGAAAGTTTGATTCTCAGCCTTGAGAAATAAATGGGACATACAAAGGTTAAGTAAAGTATGTTAATCATATCTTATACTTTGCAGCTATAGTTTGCTTAAAATAAATAGAATAATATTTGAAAACATTCAAGAAATGACTACATTTTAATTATTTTTTTGTCATGCTTACTCACATTAGGTAAAACAGCTTCTTTTCACGTCATTTTCCTATATAGTCCTTGTGCTAATTAATCCGGCCATACAAAGCCATAACACGTACACTAAAAAGACATAAAAAATAATTGACCTCCCTAAGGCAACGTTCATGGCTTTTTCCTGGTAGGATATGGATTCATTAAAGTTCTTGCCATTACTTGTATTCATTAAAGGAGGAAACAATCTATTTTGTCATCAACAAACCAAACTTTCTAACTTCTCACTAGGTCCATAACATTTTGTTTAATTGGTCTGACCCTGACTTTCCTTCAGGCTTTTCAAAGAAGAAAGTAGGCAGATCCATGTGGAGGGAAATGAAGTGGGCCTGGCACAAGCCCCTGTAGGGGCCTGGTAACTAGAGATTTGGAGTATAGGAGAGTTCAAGTGGATCTGAATGATAAGTAGCTGCTGAACTGCTAGAGGTCCCAGCAAATAATAGCAATTCTGGAGACTGTTTGTTAGCAGGTGTTTCAAACTTTAGAGTAATAACAAAAACTATTATATTAGTGACAATATTTATAAAGTTTCACAGTCTAGAATATCTGTAAAAATGGACATGTAATACACATAACTGACATAGCCTTAATATATGATTGTCCTTATTACATGAGTAATGACTACGAAAAGAAAAAACACCAAAATACCAATAGAAAAGTGGTTGAGGGACTTCGAGGAAGAAACACAAATTACTAATAAACAAAACTATGTTCAAATGTCCAAGAAATAAAATATATAACACTGGAATTCATACATACCATCTTTTTTCCCTGTCTGTATAAAATTGGCAAACATTAGGGAAAAAACCAAACAGATATTCAGTGCTGGAAAGCTACAATGTAGTAATCCGTCTCACACACTGCTAGATAGGATATAAATCTGTCCAGAAAACAAGCACCAGGATCCCTTAGAAATATATCCCCTCTGACCAAGTGAGTCTACTTTAAGAATCTCTCCTAAATGAATAATTAAAGTTTGGGACCCCATGTTTGGGTTGTTGTCTTTTTTAAGCAAAGAATTGTTAAATTTATAATAAAATTATTGTAAAATTTAGTTTTCAATGAATAAAGCAGACTATACAAGTCTTCTTATACAGTATGGTGCATATATACACATACATATGTATTTATATATATAAAAGCATCATGTACACACAAACACACCAATCTGTATGGATGATGATGTGCACATATTATGTGTGTGTCATACCTGAACCCATAAAAATATTTAAAAGGAGTATTTACAGTAGCTCTACCAAGGAGGCAAAATTTCAGTTAATTTATGTATTTCTTTTTATATTTCCAGTATAATTAGCACACAGTGTTAGGTTAGTTTCAGGTGTACAATGTATGTAGTGATTCAACAATTCTATACATTATTCAGTGCTCATCTTAATAAGTGTACTGTTAATCTGCTTCATTTCTTTCACTCATCCCCTCACCTACTTCCCCTCTGGTAACTGCTGGTCCTCTGTATTTGAGAGCATGTTTTTTGATTTATCACTTTTTTCCTTTGTTTGTTTTATTTCTTAAGTTCCACATATGAGTGAAATCATATGGTATTTGTCTTTCCCTGACTGCCTTATTTCATTTAGCATGATACCCTCTAGATCCATCCATGTTGCAAAATTTCAGTTTTTTATGGTTGTTGCAAATTGCAAGATTTCAATTTTATGGCTCATATATATCACATATTACATATATATATATATGTATATACATACACATATATATTGCATTTTATATATTACTAATTATATATAATGTGATATGTATCACTTCTTTATCCATTCATCTATCGGTGGACAGTTGGGTTGCTTCCACACTTTGGATATTGTAAATAATGCTGCAGTAAACACAAAGGTGCATATATCTTTTCAAATTAGTGTTTTCATATTCTTTGGGTAAATACCCAGTAATGGAATTACTGGATCATATAGTAATTATATTTTTAGTTTTTTTGCTGAACCTCCAATCTATTTCCATAGTGACTGTACCAGTTTACATTCCTACTAATGGCACAAGGGTTCCTTCTCCTCTGTTCCTTGTCAGCACTTGTTGTTTCTTTTGTTTTGGTTTTTAACCATTATGACAGGTGTGAGATGATACCTCATTGTGGTTTTGATTTGCATTTCCCTGATAATAAGTGATATTGAGCATTGGTTCCCACAGGTGTTCATGTATCTAGGCTGGAGGGGCAGGGAGGAGGGAAATGGCACCTGCCAGCTCCTTTGTTCTTGGAGAAGTCTTGCAAAGATCCCTGTCGCTCTAGCACAGACCTGAGATTAGCAAACAGATATCCCTCCAGTACATCCCAGGCATCTTTCAAACTGCTATTTCTGTGCTGTATCTCACCGTGGCTGTTTATTGTGTGTCATCATTCTCTGGCTCTCCCAAGTCCAAGCCTGCTAATTTTTAAAGTTCCGGGTGTTAAGCCTCACTGATTGGAAGAACTTGAGAAGTTAAGTCCCTCTGGCTTTTGGAGCCAAATGTTGGGATTCGTCTCTCCAGTGCAGGTCTCTCATGCATGGGGTGCCTGGTATGGGATCTCCTCTTCTCTCCTCTATGTGCCTGTGGCATCCCTCCCTCCCATGGACAGTCCTGTGGGTCAGTTTGGTTCTCAACCATATCTCTACTCTTCTTACTCTCTTTGATGTGGCCTTTTCACTACGTTTAGCCGTAGAGAGTCTGATCTGCCCGTCTTCGGGTTGTTCTCTGGGTTATTTACACTGATGTGGGTGTTATCTAGATGTATTTGTAGGGGGAGGTGAGACTAGGATCTTCCTGCTTCACCTCTACTGCTACTTTTTTTTTTTTTTTAAAGTCACTGCCTTCCCTCATCCCACCATCTCCTCTGCCACCCATCACTTGAACACACGGAGGTGGCACAGCCCCCAGTACACACACACACACACACACACACACACACACACACACACATGCAGCCAGGACAACACCTGCACACCCACCTTAACCAATAGAAACCTAAAAGCAAGGCCAGATGCAATCAAAGTGCTCAGAAAGAGGCAGAGGAGGAGGAAGATGGGGGAGACAGAGGGCAGCATGCTCTGGGCTCAGGCCTTTACAGCAAGGCCCTAGAAGCTGCCAAGGCCTTTGGTTGGGTTGAGATTGGGGGAAGTTAAGGCAAATAACTGAAGGCATTTCAATTGGTGGTGCTTCCAGTCACTCACTGTTTCTTTATTGCAGCATGTTCTCTATAAAAGCCATTTTCCTCTCCCAGGATCTGCTTGGGCAACATGTGATCATCATAAATCACCTCCCCCCACCCCTTTAAAACAGCAGATTTCTTGGAGTTTTTAAGAAGCTAAGAAAGCCAGCACCATCTCCCAGTTTTGGCAGAGAAACCCATTTCTCTCCGAAGATGTCTGTCTCTACTTTCCCCCCTTGCTCTCCCATAGGAGCCCTCAGAAGGTTAAAGCTCAGATTGGGCCTCTTTGCAAAAAGTCCACAGTCTCTGCTGAGGTGCTCTGGAATTTCTCTGCAGTCCTGGCCTATGTAGGTCACTTGAATTCCACTGACCACAGCCTGGCCATGGCGAGGGGGCAGATCCATGGTTCAGAGGACTGAGTGCAGGGCACTGAGCACCGGAGCACCCAGGTGCTGTGGGTGGCCTATTTTTCTTTATAATTTTTTTTTCTAAAATTTCCAAATTGAGCAAATTCTTCAATATGTTGTAAAACATATTTTCAATATGCTGATAAAATGAGAACCTCAATTGAAAGAGCAGAGGTAAAAAAAAAAGTTATTAATCTTCCAAAACATATTATAAAATTCATATGCCGTGTGTGTTTTCCGTGTGTCAGTTGGGACACCCTCCTTTCAGTAACACAGTCCCCAAAATGTATAGGTACAGAATCTGTCGTTTTTACTTTAAATTTATTATTTGTTATCTGGCTTTCCCCAGTTCTTGGGGGAAAGTAAATTGGAATTATGTGAGCGTGTGTGTGTGTGTGTGTGTGTGTGTGTGTGTGTGTGTGTTGGGTGGGGAGGTTGGAGGATGTGGAGAAAGTGCTGAGTAACAAAAGAGGCAATGGGGATCGTTTTATAAAGAAAGAGGACCTAAAAAACACCCTTTCTCTTTCCTCTTCCATTTCAAAAATCCAAACAATGCAACTCCGTTCTTGTTTAGATAGTAATATCACATATCTCAGTGATCTCTAAGTATGGTGCAGTAATTAAAGTTTTTAGTGATATATCTGTGTCACCAACAAATGTTCACTTTCCTTTCCCTACATCTCATTTATTCAGTTAGGAAATTGAATTACTTATAAGCGTTTCTTTCTAGAAAAGCTTATTGTGTTCCTTTAGCAATTTATTTTCTAGAGCTCCCTACAGGATCAGGCGGAGTTGGGGGCCTCCTTGGAAAGTACAGCCTGGCTTGGTTTCTTTCCCTAACCTGGGAAACCCAATGCAAAACACTTCCCAGAGTGGAAAAGATGACACAGGATGCCTCTTCTTAATAGGGGTGCAGCTTACTGATCTACTTATTTGGGAAACCAGAGTCTTGAAAGAAATTATCAGTTAGACCTGATGGAGTATTTTAATACAGGAATTTACCCATAACACAAACAAAAAATGATATAAGTAAAAGAAAGTAAGCACATCTTATGCAGTGAACTTTGTGAAGAATAACTAAACAACCTAAGCATGATTGCATCTTCCAACTCTCTCTCTGTCTCTCTCATGTCCCTTGTCATCTACCTCTGCCTTTCTCTCTGGCTCAGGAAGTTGACCTGCATTATTTCATCAACAGGGCTCTGTGCCTCTGCATTTTAGTTGGGTATAGACAATGGGAAGCCTCATTAGGAGATCATAGGGAGCAAGGAGATGAAATTAGAGTTTTAGGCTCAACTTCAATTCTTGACCAAAATTACAGTGATCTCAAGACTGCTACCTATCCAAAGTTCTGTCCTTCTGATGCCTATGATATATCTCTGATAAGCTACTGTATCTGGCTTCCGATAGAATTTGCTCCCTTTTTTTTCTCCTTTGGGCTTAAGGATGTAGTAGCTTGCTACTATTGGCCCTGAGTTATTGCAGTATTCCTGTGGTTTCCCTAAAACTACACTTTTGTAAACATTAAAATTGAAATTAAATATTACTCAAATTGTCCCATTTTCAGTGTGCCATCCTTTTCCTGTTATAATCTTAATAGAAGTATACATCTAAATTTATAAAAATTGTATAATACATTTGTCATTTTGAATTACTATCTCCGATTTCTATGTAACTGCCCCCAAATCCTATGTAAATATATCTTCCTTTATCATTTTAAATTATATGTGTATGTCCAATCTCTATGTTTTTTTATACAATTTTATACACTCTCATACAGATTTAAACAACATGTAACAAGATAATTTCTTCTGGTGTCAAGATTGTTTAATCTAATTATGGTCGTATTGGGTTTTATTATTTATATATTAAGAGTCTAGTTTTACTAAATCATATTTCTGGAGCTATAACTAACACTATTCCTCCTAGATACTGTTTAATTTGAACAACATTGATTTTCAAAGATATGTACTCCCCTTTAGAGTGCTCTGTACAGTTGCTATGGTTGCCATTTTTTTTTCTGGGAATATTTCTACCTATATTACATCTCTAGGGCTATATGAGCTCCATTTAGAAAACTTTCTCATCTTTACCCCAGAAATAGAAGAGTTTTTATAGAGTAGAGTATTTCTTTATGATATAGACAGAAAAGGTGCCCAATTTGCATAAAACTTAAGAAAACATCTCCAAAAGGGAAAAAAATCCCTGAAATAAGAAGGAATAGATATAGCTGCTTTAAACATTTGGAGCCTTCCTCATATGAGGGTTAAAGACACACGTTCATAAATCCGTGAGATTTTTTCAGGCAATCGCAAATGCATTTGAGATCTTTATTTTTTTTTTTAGAGTTCCATGATGCATAATAAAAATTGTATATTGCACTAAGTCATATTTAGTTATAAACCTAAACTTTTACTTAATTTGATTAATATGTTCAAAATCTCATTATCTGGGAAAATTTTTAACCTCGTTAATCTATATATATATATATATATATATATATATATATATATATATATATATATATATATATAGATTACCTAATATATGTGAAGCACTAGATTTAAAGTAATAAAAGAGAAAAACATCTCCTCAACCTTAAAAGAAAAGTTATGAAGTCCTGAATTTATTCATTCAGTCTTCAAATATATATTTTATACAGGCGCTAGAGACAAAGAAAGTGACTCTATGCAACTTCTTTATCCTTCACGATTTCAGCGTTTTTTTATTTTTCATGAATCTACTTTGTTTATTTTATCTATATTCCCCTTGATACAACATTTCTTGGGCAAGGTTTATTATATTTTCCTTCATGTCAGGAGCCCTTGTCACAGTTCCTGTCCCACACATAGTACTTGGTTCATTATCTTATTTCTTAATGCTCTAGTGATTCTGATCTATCTCAGGGTAAGAACTGTGCTGCAGGTCTTCCTTCCTCAAGTCAGAAAGGGAGAGGCCGGAAAATACATTTCTTAAACTGACACAGAAAAAAAAAAGAAAATCCTAAACATTGCTTGAATTTTTACACTTTCTAGAGTCTTATAAATAAGAGAAAATTTAAAAAGCTATTAATGCCTTTAGTATTCCTCTTTCTATTTTTTGAAAAGTAGTAAATAAATAAAAAAATATATTTTTTAATTTTATTACTTTTGTATCTACTTGCTTTTTGGAATTGATACTGGAGTTTGAGTAAATTATCTTCAGTTTATGCCACATTATCAATATGTCTCATGCAAAACCTCTCAGATTATTTACTTAGTCATTTATCAATTCATTTATTTTTTTAGTACTTAGACATTCCTTAGCTTCATTTTCCTTCCTCCACAGAATAATTACATATAACACTTATC
The DNA here is from genome assembly GCF_024610735.1 of Ursus americanus. Classification (NCBI taxonomy): domain Eukaryota; kingdom Metazoa; phylum Chordata; class Mammalia; order Carnivora; family Ursidae; genus Ursus; species Ursus americanus. Next base: position 40,227,742 of record NC_142136.1, read on the forward strand.
ATCAAAGAGATTGTGAGCTATAATGAAAAAAAGTCTTATAGCACATTTTCTAAAGAATAAAATTAAATTAATAAAATAATTCAAGGTTTATGATGCACTTCTTAAATAATTACTAAACAATAGTTTGAATATTGAGATCTTTAGTTTTATGGAAAGCAATATTATGGAATGAACAGAGCGGACAGTAGGGATTTTAGGAAAAATAAGAGATTTAAACTGAATTATTAAAAGTGGACAAATTTCAGTAAAGTGTGAGCTACAGGGAGGTAGACTAGAAATTGTGAGACAGTAAATAGTTGTATTATATATGGACATTCTGAAAAATTGAACTGTGAAATCAAGATAGGTTGAAACAACAACTCAATTTAAACCAGACTAAACAAATACCTAATAACTTCTGACATTAGCAAAATAAATGGAATAAAATGTATACCCTGAAATGTTTCTCTAAATTATTTAGACCTTTGTCATTTGATTTTATTATTTTAAGGCAAATTGAGCTAAAGTTTTCTGAATATATCCTAGCAACTATTTGAATCTTTATCTGGGTGCAAAATTGAGTGGTTTATCCACAAGAGATTACCACTTAAATGATACAGATTAGCCTACGGCTACATAACATACACCCTTCCACATATCTATATTTACTTTATGTTTATACACATATGTCCACATTTAAGAGGATGTGTCCATTTGAATGAGGCAACCCCAGAGAATAGATGCTAACTGTTCTTATTCACTATAACGTGAGGTCCAAACCACTGTAAACAGACTTTTACAGAGGAGATACTTTTAACAGATATGATTACTCATTTGAGTCCACACCTGAGATCTATAATTGAAAGTGTAATTTGGAAATCAAAGTGAAAATTTTATTTGGAGAGACTTGTCAGTGTGTTGTGAGTTTAATCCCTATGCACCACCCACTCCACTCTCAGGGAGGAAGGACAGCGGTACTGCTTGTCCTTCCTTTTTTCTCTCAAGTCTGTTAAGAGAGTCCCTTATGCAAAACAAGACGAAACAAAACAAAATAAAAACAGTCCCTGATACAGGGAAATTTGTAAACCCCCGTGAAGGGTGGAGGAAGGTATTCTGGATTAGGATTTTACAGTGCTGGGAGAATCTAAAGATAGCAAGCTCACTCTGAAGAGTCAGAACTGGAGAGACACCAAGTGAAGGAAAGCAAGAGACAGCCGAAGAAAGAGAGTGAGTGAGCGAACGAGAAAGAAAATTTCACTGAATTGAACTATTATCAGGGGCCACTTCATGGGTGATAGCCAGTGAAGTTTCACATGGACCCACACTGGGAAGAGACCTATATTTGGGGCTTAATATTCTGTGGTCAACGTGTTAAAACTTTTAATATTACCTTTGAATCTGTGCTTTTAAGTGAAATCCATAGGACAATGGAGCATGCCCCAGGGATTTCAAGCCTCACAGGTGACCCTGCCTCCTGATTTTCCCTGAGATAGGTTCTTCGCAGCCAGCTTCCTTCCTCTTCATGCTAAAAACCTCACCCAGCCTCCTACTTCCCACCCCTGACCAGCTTCCACTGCCACCTTCTGCTAGACTGTGTTCTGGGTCATACTGGCATGGGGAGCCCTATGTTCTGCCATTACTGTCTACCCCAAATGGACACCTGGATACAGTCACGAAGGTGGTGCTGCATGCATCCTGTGGCATCTCGGGGTGGGGCATACCATGAACATCGTGCTCTGGGCTGTCAGCACCATAACACATTCAGCTGGAGACTTGAAGCGGTGAGCTCCTCATGCACCCTGATCTAAGAACTTAGCATAGCTTAGTCCCTTGGTGATGGCTTGTCTGCCATGAGTGAGTAAGTGTGATTGGCCCACTTCTAGCCAGGGCACCAGCATCTGTCTAGCAGCCTCCAGGAGAAGGGACCCACTGCCCGTCAAGATGTGGGGCAGGATCCTCAGTGCTCGTGAGATTTTGCATGCAGCCTCTGTATATCCCTGTGTCTGAGGGAGCTTGACATTAAACAGCAAATAAAAAATATTATGACAGGTGGACAGAAAGACTGAGGAAGAAAGGATTTAAATAGTAGATAGATAGATAGATAGATAGATAGATAGATAGATAGATAGATATTTAGTTAGTACTGTTTCTAGTTAGTACTGTTTCTAGTTAGTTAGTACTAGTTTCTAATTAGTTAGTACTGTTAAAAAGAAAAACCACAGACCCAAGATGGAGTCACTAATACTAGGCCAAGTCACCAAACCAGGGCTTAATACCTAACTTAACTGTAATTTCAGACTTCCCCAGAAATGTCATCATAAAAGATCAATCAGAAGTTTTCTGGTCAGGGGCGCCTGGGTGGTACAGCGGTTAAGTGTCTGCCTTCGGCTCAGGGCGTGATCCCGGCGTTATGGGATCGAGCCCCACATCAGGCTTCTCCGCTATGAGCCTGCTTCTTCCTCTCCCACTCCCCCTGCTTGTGTTCCCTCTCTCGCTGGCTGTCTATCTCTATCAAATAAATAAATAAAATCTAAAAAAAAAAAAAAAGTTTTCTGGTCAACACCAATGAGGTAATCTGTCACATGGGCTCTTTCCATCCTCTGATGAGGTAATCCATCTCATAGAGCCCCTTGTTCTCCCCGTAAGGGAGGGTGACCTTGCCTAAAACAATTCTTTCTTTTCATTTGTTGTTAATTTGCTTGCCCTACCCTACTGTTATAAAACCTTCCATTTTGGGACACCTCGGTGGCTCATCTGCCTTTGGCTTGGGTCATGGTTCTGAGGTCCTGGGATCGAGCCCTGCATTGGGCTCCCTGCTCAGCGGGGAGCCTGCTTCTCTCTTTTCCGCCCCCACACTTGTGCTCTCTCTCTCTCTGTCATATAAATAAATAAAAATCTTAAAAAAAAAAAAAAAAAACACCAAACCTTCCATTTTGTACAACTGCTTGGAGCTCCCCTCTACTTCCCAAATAGGATACTGCCCAGTTCATGAATTGCTTAATAAAGGCAATTAGATCTTCAAATTTACCTTAATTGTCGTTTTTTAAGAAGATTTATTTATTCATTTTGGGGCAGAGGGAGAGAGAATCTCAAGCAGACTCCCCGTTGAGCATGTAGCCTGAGACAAGGCTTGATCTCACAACCTATGAAATCATGACCTGAGTCAAAACTAAGAGTCGGATGCTTAACCAACTGAGCCACCCAGGTGCCCCTTGAATTTCATTTTTGAACAGTACTGTTTTCCTTCTTTTGGAACAAAGGTTATACATTTAAATTATGGGTTATAGTTGACCCCTACTAGCTTCTATCTCCCCCCTGACTGCAAAGGAAAGGATGCATGAGTTTTGCTTATTTTCTTTTTTTCGTCCTCACTGTTTCATTTGCTTATGTGCTTTTTCTTTTTTCTTTTTTTTTTTAATTTGGTTAGCAAATATATATCTCATAGCAAAGATTGAAACTATAGGCATCCTAAATCATTGCCATGCAGTTGCTTAGGGAAGGGACTGCCCATCACCCCTTTAAAAAATAAGGTGACCAAAATGCTGAAGTTCTCAGCGCTGAGAGAAGAAATGAAAGTAATTACCAGAAAGAAAAATTGCACACGTCAAAGGAAGTCTAGTCAAACATCCCCAGTGAGTCTTTCTAAAGAACTGACAAATAAGCTTCCAAAAAAGCAGCTTGCTTTTGTTATCTGCCAAGCCAGGAGTGTGTCAGTTTGGTGATGACTAAGACCAGAGGTAACAAAGCCTAATCACACTAATGCCAGAAAAAGGAGACCTTTTTGCATTTTACCTCTCCTGCTTTACCGTATCCTTTCGACTCTGGAGTTACCGAAGCAGGCTGGTTAGTGAGGAAAGGGAGATAGAGATGAAGTTGACACAGTAACTTCTCCTTCCAAAAGACTTGGCACCAGGCTTGAGCTAGACCGAGTGAGAAGTTTTAACTTGAAACTTGGAAATTGGTCATTACCATGGACTGGATGTATTGATTACATGGCAGTGTTCTTGTGACCAAAAAAGATGAGGGGACTTTTTATTACTGAAAGGAGTTGAAGGAATTGTTAGATTTGGCTTAAACTTGATCACAGTAGCAAGTGTCTGAGAGCAAGTTCATGGGGGCAATTGCAGTAAAGGTAAAGTAGTACGCTGTGATTCTTATTTGTTTAACTCACTGTGACATACTTACATGGACTTACCAACTAGCTATTGTATTCCAAATCAGTAGTTTTATTAAAACTGTAAATTTAGGTAAATAATGGATATTAATTTAATTTCTACATTTTAATTATTTCTAGTATTGATAAGATTATTTACAACTGAACCTAAATAACAGATACACGGTAATTAACCATTTTCGAATTCACCAATATAAACATGGTTTTTATAACGTATTTGCAAAGCATGCTAAACAATAAATTGCTATTTTTTAAAGTTCTGAAACATTTGGTAACCATAAATATTACACATTGATTTATAACTTCCATTTATCTGTATAAAACAATCCATTTATCATTTATCCAGAGTGATTTTTAAGTTTCTCAGCTGTCTCAACTAACATTTACCCCATGAGAACTAACTCTAAGGAGATGCAAATAAGAAAGAATTTATTTTTTCCTGTACTCAGGAAATTTAGCCCCCATTTAAAGAATTTCCAAAATGTACCTGGCAGCTAATCCCACTGCTGACATTGACACTTTTCTACATGTTTCTCAGGCTGTAAATATTTCTCTGAATGGGATTTTAGAAATAATTATTCCACTTGAATAAATATACCCTAGGGCTGTTCAAATACTAAATATTTTGGGCAAAAACATTTGCAGGAAAACTATATATACACACTCTGTATGCTGAATAAAAAAATAAAAAAATTAAAAATTAAAATAATGGTACTACATATTTCATAAAATAAAAGGAAATGGCAGAATATTTACTGGAAAGTAAAATATTCATTCAGAAGGCATTGTCTTTTCAAGTAGCAGACATTGGAGTGGACATGATAGACACACTAATGTTTTCAGTAACATTTAGTAGGATAAGCACTATATTCAGACATGTGCAAAATCTTCAGGGAATGTAAGGGAAATATTATTGGGCATGTAAGAAATAAAGAAAGAAAGGATCATGTTTAATGAAAGGCATTTGATCCAGACCTTAAAGGTAAAGATTCCCTAATTAGGATAGAAGAGAAAGACATTGTAAAATATAACTCAGTAAATAAATAAGTCAGTAAATAAAAACAAATAATTAAATGGGCATCTTGACTTTAATTAGGGAAACTCTGATAACATCATTGTGTGCATAATGTTTGAGTGTGGGGAAGGTATAAAATAGAAATCAAGTTTGGCACAAGACTATCATTTACTTAAGTGTTTTCGCCTTTATCATATGAGACAATCAGCTAAAATTTTCTTTTCAGCAGATAACTGAAAACATTATGAAAAAGGGACTACAGAGGTCAAGGAGTGGAAAGCAATTTTAGTTAACTGAATACTGGAAAAGACTACATGAAGGACCACTGTGAAATAATATTATGGCTAAGAAGGGATAGCTTTGGGAGATACTTAACTGGTGGCATTGACAGGATTCAGAAACTAAGGAAACATGGAAATTGGAGGAAAGTGATGGAGAAAATTATGATTATGAACAAGGTTCCAAATTCTTGTTGAAAACCAGGATAAGTGAATTAAATAATAAAGAGAAATCCCCTATTCTCACATTATTTAAATATTCTTTAAAGTCCTCAAAACTTGGATTTAATTGCCATCCCCCAGTCTCGTATTTTCTTCTATTTCAGATTGTCAGTGGGTTGAAACATTCTTGGCACCCACCATTCGTTGACAAACACATTTTCTTTGGTATTCTCTTTAGCCTCACTTATTACCCAGGAAGAGGCACTCTGATTTTATCTAGCTCTAATCCCTCTACCTACATTCTTGGGTCATTTCTCTGCTTATCTTTCCATTTAATGATTATCTACTTATTTCTAGATCATTAGTCTCTCCCTTTCTACATATGCCACCCTATCATTAAAATATGTTCAAATCTCTCCCCTCCGAAGACTTGGGTGACATCCCATTTAGTTTTTTGCCTTACCTCCCTATTTCACTTCATAGCCACATTTTCAGTAAGTTGTCCGTATTTGTTGTCCAAATATTTTCGTGATCACTGTTTTTCACCTTTTAAAATCTGGTTTCTACTCCCAGAACTGTGATTATAACCCCCAAGTTACAAAATCCAAAAAATGCATTTTAGTTTGATGTATTAAAACATGTATGCATATTGCTGTATATCCCTTCCAATTAAATACAAAACAAAATAAACTATTGGTCTTACTGTCACCAGGTATAGTTTTTGGTACTTTGCAGGAAATATTAGTCTGATCTGGAGTCTGTTCACTGTAGTCATTCTGTAAATTTTGGTATTTATTAGCCCAAGCCTATCTTTTTTTTTTCTTTCTTTCTTGCTCTATCATTACATGATGGTGCAAAACATTGTGTTTGAGCCAAAACTGGACTGGATATTTACATTCAGCACATATTGTTTTAAATAAAGCATTGATCACTTTTGTGGAGAAGATATTTAATTCTCCATCACTGATTCTCCACTCCTCTTGAAGGAAGATCCCAGAATATGTAGTGATGACAGAATTCAGTGACCTTCCTACCATCTAGGAAGGCAAAGTGGGTAAATCTACTTTGTACTTGCTTGCAGAGGTTTTTGCCATTGGATTGCCCAATCAGGCATTCCCTTTGGGAGCTTTTAATCTGGAATTAAGAAAGTAGAAATGGATTTGAGCTAATGTTCATTGGTTATATTAGAGATGTTTTAGACAGATTGCTCATGAAGCCAAGCTCACCAAGACTCCTGGATTCCTGTCTACTTTGTAAGCCTGAAACACTTTGTCGTATCCCACCAGTTCTGTGAAGATAAATATCATTATAAAAATGCATCTTTTTCACTTACGACATTCAGAGACCATTTCTTTGCTTGCTAGAAGAATTACCATAATATACAAAGGACAATGTGTGTAAAAATGTAGACATTTGGCTTCGCTTCAAAATTAGATGATCTGACAATTCCCTAGTGTTGAAGACCAGCTGGCTCCATTAAGTGAAGCATGTGGCCTCCAGTTCTAAACCACCCTACTACTCTTACATTTGGAAAGCTTTACTTGTTTTTGTTATCCAACAGCCAGGGTGGTATTTGACTTTGTGACCTGCGATTTACACTTTTCCCCAAGACATCTCATTCATTCTAACTGCTTTGGATGCCATGTGTGTGTTAGAACTCTAAAATCTAATATATTGTACACAGAACATATTTTTGAGCTTCAGATCTATTTTTACAATTGCCTTTTAGATATCACTTTCAGGGACCTAATATTAAAAATAATAAAAACTGAGATCATCACTCACCCAAAAATATCCCTGCCATTCTTTCTATCTTCACTTATTGGTTATATGTAAACATATACAGAGTAGAAATTTGGATTGTATCACTGATGACTTCCTCAGTTCTATGCCTAATTAATCATGACCATCTCTCAATGCTGTATACAGTCTCTCATATTTGTTTATTCTTCCTCCTTATCCCATCAGCCTGGTTCAGGCCAAAATCATTTCTTACGTGAATATTGCATTTTAATTTCCCACATGGAAACTTGATTTCCAGAAATATGTTTTGTGCATCGCATTTAGAGCACTCTTTGACGATAAGGGGGATCTAATACCCTATTACATAACTTCTCTTTTTAAAGTAATATCTAAAATTCTTAACATTGCTTAAACATCCTTATCTCATCTACCTTCTCTGATCATACCATTTTTAATTTTATATATCCAAATATAATGTCTAGATACAGTTGGATATTTGTGTATATCCACAAGTGGATATAATCTTTATTTCTGAATCACTTAGGACTGAAAAAGTAAATTAAATTTGATTGTGGCATGCAGGGTATTATTTGAGATAAAGGAGAAGAGGCTATTATCTGTTCTTAAGCTATAATAAATAGGGCTTAAGAGTGTAGGCATATATTTCTGAACAGTCGAAATCCAAGAATAGCCTCCAAAGTATTCAGTAATCTAAAGAAGTTTAAGAGAGAGAGAATCTAGATGTAAATCATGAGATATTAACTAATCTAACATTATGTACAACACTTGCCTAGATCCCTGACATCAAGGAGCTTAAAACTTAAGAATAGATATAAGCAATTATTTAACAATCCACAAAAGTGTGATAGGGCTATCTGATTTGGAAAAGACAGGTACCAAGGAGTATGAATCACTCTGTTTTGCAATATCAATCTTGAATATGCACTTACCCAACAGTTTTAGGTATCTTTTCCCAAAGCGTGACACCACTAGAATGAGGTTATGAAAGATGATTTTTAGATGCTACATAGCTACATGCCACCCTAATGACCCACCTCTGTGCACATTGGAGCTGAGCAGGGGATAAAAAGATCTGAAATCAAAAAAGTAATAAGGTTCTGCATGACTAATTTACTTAAAATACTTTCCTTGATGGAAAAGGGCCTAAAATCATATAACATCTACTTTCTCATTTTTTTCCCTTTTACTACACCTTTCAGAATATTTTCCCTTACATCTGAAGTGATTTTTCCTTCCTATGCTATTGAAAAATCTTCAGTTTCTATTTATTTGCTTCATTTCCAAGTGAATTTTTTTTGTATTCTTTATATCCACCGTGAGTCGATAAATAGAAACAAGTTTCAAGGTACTCTCATTTCACCCAGCAAGTATCTCTTTCAGTAAGACTATAAAAGTGCCTGCCTCTTATCTTTCTAAATTTGCATGCCATACATTTACATGATAAGCTGTGGTTCTCTGATAAGTCAACAGCCCTCTAAAATTTCAAAATCTTATCAAGGCTCTTTCAGTTATTCAGTCTCCTAACTCCTAAGGAGGAAAAAAAACAAAACAAAAACCCAAAGATGCTACCGTTACACTACTAGCCTTACATGTCATTGAAAGGATTTCTAATCTAGGTACTTTATTTTGAAATAGACTTTTTTTTTTTATCATGTTTTCTTCCCACTGGTAATCTTAGACTGGTATCTTCATCTGCCATGAGTAAAAGTGCTATTATTTGCTAGCACATCATTAACGTCCAGCAGGAGTATAACAAATTACACCTTTTCTCTGCAATTTTACTCTCGCGCTATTTTTTTTGTTGTTAAAATGTATAAAACTGGACTTCCACTTGGCACAGGAGCACAGAGATATTCTATAACTGTCAAGGTCACTAATACATTTGCAATTGAGGTTATCATATTATTTTTGATCTGCTTATAGAACAGGCCAACAAAAGAATCCCCAGTTGAAAGTGGGGAAAAAAATCAGAATATGTGTGGAAATAGGGCATGGCCCATTTGTGAATATGCTTACTAAAAACTGTGCAATTTAGCCATTTACCAACCTAGAGTGCTGGAGTCCAGTATTTTAAATTACTCAATTGAAATATCCATAGTAGAGATAATCAAGGTCATGTAGATCATGAGACATTTTTTAAAAGATCTTTTATTTATTTGAGAGAGAGAGACAGCAAGAGCAGGGGGGAGGAGCAGAGGGAGAAGCATACTCTCTGCTGAGCAGGGAGCTCAATGTGGGGCTCGATTGCAAGACCCCCAGATCATGACCTGAGCAGAAGACAGACGCTTAACCGACTGAGCCACCCAGGCGCCCCCATAAGACATTTTTTTTTATATCCTTGCAGGTTTCCTTACAGGGAGAGTTTTGTCTGTTTTTGTTTTGGGCCAAAATTTTTGCAGATAATGGGAGTATACACAAACAATTTATTACATTGTATTTTTTCTGTAGGCCATAAGAAGTAGAAATGGGAAAAGCTATCAGGCAGAATACCTGAGTTATAACAATTAATTTTGGTTGTATTTAATTATTTACTAGCATTCATCTTCACTCCTTTAAAGTGTTAAATTATAGAAATTTTGTGGGAAATTTAATGAATGTCAATTTTCTTTTATTTCAAATTGCTTTCAGATAAATTGCCTCATTTTATCCTCAGAATAACTATGAGCTAATTAATATTCACATGCTTTCATTCTCTCTTTAACCTCTTACATATGGTCCAGATGGCTAATCACCAATTCTTATCACTTAATTCAATAATAAGACAGCCTGATCTTACTTTTACTCAAAAAATATCCCAACAGTGGGATACTCAAAATATCCCACTTAACTTTGCAAGCATGAAATCTGGTTGAGGTAGCTTTAGTGCTTCTTGGAAAACCCAAAGTATCGTGCATACTTGAAACATGGTTAGTCTGTAGTATGAAATATATCAAATTTAGATAAAAAGGTAACCGGCTTTCCTAGGAAAGCTTCCAAATGAGATAAGCAATCTCATAATACTTTAGTATAGCATTTATTATATTATTTTGTAACTGCTTGTTTACTTTTCTATCTACTGATTTCTTAAAGGCAGAAAATATGCCTTTTAAATCTGCATTATGCCTAGCAAGACTTATAGCACCTTTTTGATAAGCAATAAATTTTTGTACATGAGTGATTAGAACTCTCTGCTCTTCACTCATGTCTCCCAAAGGTTTCTTTATTGTCCAGAGAACCATTTTGGGAATTCTTGAGACTTCTTTAGGCAATTAAAAATCTAGAAAGAAAGTGGGAGAGAATTACCATGCTTTTATACTAGGAAACACTTGCAAAGCTTTACTAATTCTTCCATCTTTTCTCCACTTTCAAACACCATAATTGCCCTGCTTAGGGAATGGTGCCTTCATTAACAAAGATTATACCATATTCACAAGTCTTACTTGCCAGACATAATGTTCTTGAATTGTACTTATTACTCAGACTTGCTTCCTAGCTCTCACATGTCAAATGTGCCAAGATCCTCTGGTGCTCAGATCCTTGCTTGTACTAATTTATATCTATGTTTACACTGAATATTTCATATTTTGTATTTGGATCATATTCTGTAACTCTTGCATATAGTCCAATTCTCCTTGTTTAGAATATTACACTCCACTTAGTATAAGCTTTAGAATCTTTTTTTCAACTTTTACAATGATATATTATAAGCATATTTCACCCCTAGATGTTCTCAGTATTTTAACTCGTATTCCTGATAACTTGTGATTTGCCATTCAGAGGTTTAAAGGATCTGTGAATGATTTAGTAAGTTATGATATTTTTCATTTGCAAAATTGCTTGATTTATTTTAAATTTTTGTTACATTTAAAGAAAACGTCATATGTCATCAAGGGATATTTTGTCAAACATATTTCAGAAATTACATTTTGGCCACTAGCACTGCTGATTTTTTATATTATATATTATTAAAGAAGAACAAAGCAAAAATACAAAAACATGATTTTATTTTTTTAAATGTAGGGACTATGGAAATGATACATAGATCAGTAGTTAAGAGCTATTTCAGGTGGGAAAGGCTAATAGGTGAAGGACAGAGGATTGTTTAAGGTGGTTAAAATATTCTGTGTACTATAATGTTGGTGGATACTTGACATTATGCTTTTAGACCTTGACTGCACAAACTGAACCTTATCATATGCAGATTTAAAATTTTATTTGGGAAACTGGGGGATACTAGAATGGAGCATCAAGTATGAAGAAAAAATCTAGCTATATTACAAATATATGAAACAACATCAGTACATGGGGTAGAGATGGAAAAGATGCTGACCTAAGTAGCTTTGGAAATAAGTGGATTCTGTAAGAATAAAGTCAAAAGTAACTGAACATAAGAACCCTACATTAATGGATAAAATTGTTTCTCATGGGGTTTTGGTTAAAAACTCTGAAACCACTATATGTGTATACTGGAACTGAACAATTAAATAAATGAATGGCAGATGGTGGGAGCTTAGACGTATGGCTGATTGTAGGACTTGGGCAGGAAATATATAATATGAACTTGGAGCATTGTGTCATGCCAGGAAGCAGGTATGTGCTCAACAACACAACAACAACAGCACACAATAAAGAGTTTATGTCAAATATAAAAGCTAACTGAAAAAACTACCAATAGACAACGCTAGGAAAATTTGAGCAAAAAAATAAATTCAGAATATTAGATTATGCCAAAAGTATATAGTAAGTATCCATGCATCTATATTTACATAAATCAATGATAAAAAAATAAATACATGGAACAGAATAGACAAATCACCTGTGAAGAATTATAAGTAATTTTTGAGGATATTTTATCTTCAAGGAGGTGATATGTAACTCCTCACTCTTTAAGTGCGGGCTACACATAGAGACTTTCTTCCAAAGAACATAGTAAGAAATGGGAAACAAAAAGCATAACTTCACAGTAAAGAAACCTAACAAACAATATTTCAGCTTGGTGACCAAGGTTAACATCAACAGTGATAAGTCATGTTGACAGGTTGTACTCTTGATGTGTTGGTGACACTTGACCTCTGTAGTATTCCTCCTTAAACCCATAACTCACATCTAATCTTAAGAAAAATACCAGTCCAATTGAGGAATATTCTACAAAATACATGATTTTTGAGTTGTATTTTTCTTGACAAACAGCATTGACATTGATACGCATGAGCTTTTGATCCATTTGTAAAATCTCTTCTTTCATTAGGTTTATAACACTGTGTTATCCTCCTTTAGGGAGAAGTTATGGACTGTTTTTTGATGGTTTCCCCCTAAATGGTAGTTTAAATTTAGCTATGATTGCTCATATTCAGAATCATCTACCCACTGGCATTTTACTTCATGTCTAAAACTCAATTTTTCATCTTACATATTTCTTCATTCTTCCTCACATTCACATACTTGCTCTTCCTATTTTTCTATTTCATTTTCCTCATTTATTAATTAATTTAACATAATTTTTCACTGAATACTCAATGTGCCAAGAGCTTTTCTGTGCAATAAGGAAATAAAAATTAATAAAGAAGACTAACTTTTTGCTGTCTTGGAGTTTATTCCTATATAAGTTCTGGTGGGGATACAATAACAAGAAAATTAGATTATACTATAATTTCAATGCCAATAAATGTAATAATTTAAGAATGAGTTAAAAGTTGGGGATATGAGTTGGTTTCAATTTAAAATAAATTGGAATTATGCAAGACCTTAAGAAGGTGAAGGGTTAAGATATGTGATCCACATGGGATCACTTTCCACGTTCAGGTTTATGTATGTGTCAAAATGTCTGATTTAGTTCATGAAGGCATTCAGTAGAGGGGAAATAGAAAAATACAAGAGTACAAGATGAGAGCTACGTAATGCATCCCAATAAAGGTGCTGTCATTTTACATATGTGATACTGACACACCTTTTTGACTAACTTCATATTTTCAGCCTTTGTGCCATATAGTGGCCACTAATCACTATTTGTTGACTAGGTAAATACGTAAGTCAACGAATGATAATCAAAAGAATGAAGAAGCAGCTTCCAGCGATATATTAAATCTAATTATTCATAATGAATAAGTGAAAGAGAATCTCAGAGCTGAAATGCATGTACAAATACCAAATGAAGCTAGGAGAGTTTAGTATACAGAATGACTGCAACCAAATTTTATACACTTTTCAGAGATAGGTTTTTTTTTTAATGAATAATTGATTGATTGACTACTTTGATGGAGAGGAAGAGAGCACAAGCAGGGGGAGCAGCAGACAGAGGGAGAGGGAGAAGCAGGCTTCCCGCTGAGCAGGGAGCCCGATGAGGGGCTGGATCCCAGCACCCTGGGATCACAACCTGAGCCAAAGGCAGACATTTAACCAACTGAGCCACCTAGACGCCCCTCAGAGATAGGTTTTAAGCTTTCTATAAACCACAATGGTGATTGGAAGATCACTTAGTAAATAATATTTCTGTTATTAAATCTAAGATGTTTCATCAGTTCTCATAAATTTCCCAATGTTTATTTTAGTTTATCCCATTATTACAAAGTGTTTCTTATAATGTTGTAGATAATGGTGCATAAAATGCTACCAATTATTAGCTCAGAATGTATACTTCCAAATTTTCACAACGTAAAGTTTTATTTCACCATTTTGAATTGGTATTTTTTACCCAAACTTATGGGAAATGAGTGGGTTCGTCAATCTTTGAAGTTAGGACCTCAGATTGAAGAACAGTAAAATCCCAGTCTTCAAAACACAAAAGCCTTTTAACAGAAGAATGTCATCAATGTTCCACGGACCTTTGAAATTTATTTGTGGAAGTTAATAGGAATAAATAATTTCTTTGATGTTAGAGTTTCTAATTTTTCAAGTTATTCACAAAAAGGAAATAAAATAAAATATATCCCTGGAATACTGCCCTTTATTGCAACTATCTGGAAAATGATGATGGCCCTGTTCAAAGCTTAGAGAATACAGTAGGTGGTAGAAGAGGGAGCAAGAAGAGGACAAAAAATATCCTGGTAGGGTGGATTTTGATCAGCATATTTTCTCTTAAATAACTTTTCATAATTAGATGTTAAAAATTATTCTGGGATTCCAGAGCAGAATGAGTTGTAAATGAAAGAACACATTTGGAAATGTCTAATAAGCCTTTTGTCTTTCCATGTTTCATTTTATCACCTTTATTCAAGAAACTGGCACAGCAGTCCTCAGACCCACATTTTTTTTTTCTCTGCAATTAATACTTTTATGTGTGAACCACGGAAATAGAGTCAAAATGAATGTGCAAAATATGCAGACTAATCATTCTGTTTCAAAAATTCAGAATTGAGTATTGCACAAATCCTCTTCCATTATTTTAATATTTACTAACAAAAATGTCTCACAGGTAAACATAAAATATTTAGTGAAAAATGTTAGTTTTTCAAAATAAACCCCACTTCAGTAACATATCTCAACATCAATACACTGGCTTTTTGGGAAATATATATATATATATAACATATATATATAATACATATATATATAATACATATATAATATATACACATATATATATATGATCTAATTTATTACATCCCTTTACCTTTATTAATTAAAAAATATATTATGTATAATGCCTAGTATGTATAATTGGCTCACCATATGTAATTGTATTAGTGAAATAGGCATTTCTGGGGAGAGTATCAGAATTTCTCTTTCTCTCCTTCCTGAACAATACATGTTTATCTGATAACCAATTTTATCATCTAACTGGTGCTGTTAACCATTACTTACTAAAATTGTAATTCAGGTAAATGAAATTAGAAGTTTTTTTATGTTAAGTCTGTTGAACTGAATATCATTATGATTATTGACAATATCCCATTAAGAGTAGTCTTCACCATCTTAATAAAAGTGGTAACATATGGAAGGACAATGTGATAAATAATTTTTAAAAGTTGAAATGTAAATGCTATGGTAGAAAAAAAAGGGAGATATTATTTCTAGCTAAGACACTTTAAGTGTCTCCTGTGTAGGACTTGGATCTGAGCTGCATCATGAAGATATGGTTTATTGGTTCAGATTTCATTGCATATACAGAAATTGATAATTTAACTAGGCAAGAATATGTATAAGCATTAAGAGATGTACAAATTGGAATAATTTTGGAATAACTGGAAGTACGGTTTCTAGACTTACCTTCTAAGACCTCTTCTGAATTACCAGAAGTTACCACCTGATTGAAAGGAAATATTTATTTTCTAAGAAGTTATTGCTCTGTTCCAAAACCGTCTGGGTCTACTTCATGTTTCTTCTGTTAGTGTCTGCTGTAGAATACATGGAGCATACGTATCTGCAATAGACACTTTAGGCGCAGAGCAAGACCAGAATGAAAAATCTGTTTGCACTGCATCCTAGAACAGCTAGAGAACCTTTTCTTGCTCAGGATACCTCTTTATGCTGAGTATTAGTGGTCATTGTATGAATGAAGAGCAATGCACTCAAATGTGGTGCATATTACCTCCAAAGCCCAACGAGACTCAGTCTTGTACTATTTTCTTATTAGTTCAGATCTCAAGGCAAAGCTATTTGTTATTCACTTTAAACAAATACACTAACATGCCCCTAATCTTGCAACACAGACATCTCAGGAACGTGGGGACACCTTCGAATTTTCATTAGTGATGTGGGCCAATATAATGAACACCATGCATATTAATTATGAGCAGAATGGGAGTGTTAACATAGCCCTGAGCAAAATTGTTATAACTTTGAAGGAAGGCACTTTGGTGCCCTTGTCATGGGAATGCAAATGGCTTCCGCTTTTCTTGCTGAGAAATATCATTTTTCTTGCAGAGATAAATCATTTACAAAATCATTGGTTATGAAACAGATACCAGGGATGTGTTGATTTGTCTAATTGTCCCATCAAAGAGTCTATATCTGAAACATCAGTTGCAACTGGAATCATGGCCCCATTCAGTTTACAGTAATCAGCTGTAATCCTTTAAGATGCGTCTGTCTTCAGGAAAATCATAAAAGGATAATTAAGTGAGAAAGTAAAAGAAATCTTTTTCCTTGACTTCTTTCACATATGTAAGGTGCTAACAAATACTGCTATTCTTACAGGTCTTTACTGTATTGTTTGGTAGTGTAGTGTCACTTCAAAAATTTCCCTGTGGCTTTTCTAATCATATTCACCTTCCCAGCTAAAACTTATTTGTGATTTAGTATAACAGGCTGAGGAAGTCTGCAATGTAAGGCAAAATATACAAAATAGTAATATTAGAAAAAGATAATCATAAAGAATCTATTCACTTGTTCCACAAATTCATAATAAAATTTCCAGTGTTATAGAATAGAAAAAAATAGAAGGAAATAAATTATTAAGAATAATAAATTTTTTTTCTCAATCAGATGATAGTCATCATTCTTCTGCTTGAAAGGGCTGATGGACTGCCAAGCTGGCTAAAAGCAGACTATCCTAGAGATAGATATGTTTTGCTAAAATATCAGAATTCTAAATATAAAAGAAGATGGTAAAATCATCCAGACAAGGAAGTGGTTTGTTTATAAGAGAAGAAACTTTAGATGGGCTTAGACTTATATTTGTATGATTATAAACTAGAAAATAATTAAGCCTCTTATATTTCCTAAAGAAAATATTTTTTACCCCAAATTTTAATTAAAATATATACTTAAATATTTTAATTAAAACATAAATCAGGTGTGAGAAATAAAATCTGGTATAAGAGAAAGAAAATAATTTTTAGACAATGATTTATATATTCTTCTATAAGAAAACAAAATTGAAAAAAAATTAGAATTTTTCTGCAACCACTACAGCTAAGGACATTACATATCTCACTCAGAGGAAAAAAGGATGTTTTGCATTCAGATATAATCTTAAAAAAAGATTTGTACCATGTTTCCATTCACTTTCTATTTTTCTTTTATTTTGTTTTTGTTGTTTTACTTTTCCTGTTTTCCTTAGTATTAATTTAAATATTTTTTATATTCTGTTTTGAATCTCTACAGTTTTGAAGCTATGAATTGTGGTATCTCTAGGTATTATAATATGTATCCTTAACTTCTCAAGGTTGTCCTTCACATAATAGAAAATCACTTTATATATTATGTAAGAAGTAGTATTCATTTTACTCCTACCCATTCTTCGTGTAATTGTTGTCATATTTTGCTTACAAAAGTAATAAATTCTACATTGCATTGTTTTTTCTCAATGAAATGTCCTTTAAATACTCATTAATATTGGAAGAATATTTACAATATGTTTACTCATTCCATTGCTTTTTTTTAATAACACATTTCTATTTATTATTATTATTTTTAAAGATTTTATTTATTTATTTGACAGAGATAGAGACAGCCAGCAAGAGAGGGAACACAAGCAGGGGGAGTGGGAGAGGAAGAAGCAGGCTCATAGCGGAGGAGCCTCATGTGGGGCTCGATCCCATAACGCCGGGATCACGCCCTGAGCCGAAGGCAGATGCTTAACTGCTGTGCCACCCAGGCGCCCCATTCCATTGCTTTTTATTCCTTCATAGATCTAAGTTTTTTTTGGAAGTGTAAATTCCCCTGAAGAACTTTGTGAATCAAAATATTTTTTCCTTCTGAATTTTTTCTGAATTGGTAGAAGGACTATTAAGATTCCCGGGCAGATCCACCCACTATAAGCAAGTTGTGTTGCTTCCAAAATGTAGTTCTTTTGTGTCTTGTATCTTTACTCACCTTTCTTGGCTCCAATAATAAATGTAACCAAGCAAGGAAGATCATTTATTCTTGTTGACTGTCTGACTCTGTTTTGTTTCTCAGCCAAGTCTGATTCCATTTTGTAAATGAGCATCATTTTGTTTCCTCTTTAGCAGCAACATTGGGAGGTTGGCTTTGATTACATTATCCGACCATATGGTCTTTTTCAAGTGACGGAAAACACTGGTTGTATCTTTCTGTTTATCCCTTGTGTTCGCTAGTGTTGAGGACTCTGTTATCTCTTGATTTTTAAAAACTATTCACTTTGCCAATAGATCATAAGACTATAGTTTTAAAAGATAGATGGCTGATCTCAAATACAAAGATGATAAAGTGCTCATATTGCATATTAAATCTTTAATTATGTATAATCTGATTATTAGATAAACCCTTAAAGTTTGTGTTGTTTGCTCATTCTGTGAACTTGAACGAATTTTTTTAAAAAGATTTTATTATTTATTTGACAGAGAGAGCACAAGGAGGGGGAGCGGGAGAGGGAGCCTGATGTAGGACTCGATCCCAGGATGCTGGGATCATGACCCGAGCTGAAGGTAGATGCTTAACCAACTGAGCCACCAGTTCAAGCACCGCTTGAATCACTTTCAAAAATTAAATTTAAAAAAATTACTCGAATGAAGATCAGTTCTTGCTTCAAGGGACATCTCAAGATTATTCACATCTACCTGACCATCCCAACCTGAAAGTGATAGAGCTGATTGCTGATTTTGTTTGAAATCCAACAAATTGTTCCTTTTATTAACATTTGACCAGTGGTCAAAGTTGAAAAACTGGCTAATGGTTCTCTGTTTCTTTGTGGTGAGTGTGTGTGAAACTAATTTCTGAAACACTTTTTCCTCTTCAAAAAGAACATAATTAGTTTTTATAAGTTTGCTTCTCATTGTAGCCCTTTTGTGCCTATGACTGGCTCCTTTTAAAGACTTTTGGAGATTAGTTGGTCATATAAATCTTTCATTTGTGCGTACTACAGAGTTATCTAATTGGAACAGATCTACCATAAAGGGGTGAAATGTATACAGAGTTTTAAAGATTGGAACCGTTTATGCATGGTTTAGGGAGCAGAGAGCTCTGACTTAACAAAAAAGAAAAAAAAAAGGCTTTTCTTGGTTTGGATGAAAATTGTATGAATGAGTCTAAATTAGTGTCAGAATTAAATATACATGAAATGAAAAAGAGTACTTCTGGCTTGTAAAGTGCTCTTTGCCTGACTTAGATATCATAAGGTTTCTAATTGCATGGTTTTTGCTCATTTCTCTTGAAAAACGCAAGACAACCACACAGAAATATACAATGTCTAGGCAAGATGTTTGCAATAACTCTCTGGGTCTGTAAAAATTGTTAAACTTTATCTTGACCCAAAATCTCTAGACTAGTGCTTTCACAAACAACACAAATGAAATAGGGAGATATATCCTCTGACCCTAAACCTCTTATCCTGAATTTCTCTGGCTTTTAAGCTTGGTACACAGAGTGAAATGCCTACTCAGGGCTTAGTCCTAGATAAAAGGGACTATAAACTAAAGAGAATAGCCACCTTCAAACTTTTTCTAGCTTACCTGAGTAGTTCATGAGATTTGCTTTGTGTATGTGTGTGAAATTTTTTTTAGAACTTCTGCCTTATTATTCTAATTATCATTACTATTATTAATAGTATCACTTATTGGGATATTTTCTGACTAAACAACAGTACAACTCAAAAGGTAATGGGACAGTTGCTACAAGTAGATCTTAAAAATTCTTATCACAAGAACCGGGGCGCCTGGGTGGCACAGCGGTTAAGCGTCTGCCTTCTGCTCAGGGAGTGATCCCAGCGTCACAGGATCGAGCCCCACGTCAGGCTCCTCCACTAGGAGCCTGCTTCTTCCTCTCCCACTCCCCCTGCTTGTGTTCCCTCTCTCGTTGGCTGTCTCTCTCTCTCTGTCAAATAAATAAAAAACCTTTAAAAAAAAAATTCTTATCACAAGAAAAAAATTCTGACTATTTAAGGAGATGTTAACTAAACTTATTGTAGTAATGATTTCACATTAGGTATGTATATAAATGATTATGTTTATACCTTGGACTAATATATATTGAATATATATATATATGTATACAGAAATTATATATCAATAAAACTGGAAAAAAATGTAATGATAGATATGCCTTCCTCCAAATCACTGCTTAAATCACATGCTAATAGCCTTAGCTTGATTCTTGGGAAAGCTGTCTGGAGTCAGAATTCATAAAATCCCCAACTTTTTAGACAAAACTGTCACGAGACAGAAAGATTTTTAGCCACAGGGTAGGCTAAAGAAGTCCCAGATACTTCAGGTGTACCAATGTGGGAGCTTATTTCAAATAACTGATTTCAGTCTAGTTGATGAATAAACTTGGCACAGAAGTGCAACACACATGTATAAACTTCTGGGAGTCCAGGGGACAGGAACCAGTTGAGGGGGATCTAGTAGATGTTACTTAATTCAATTCCATGCCATTCTGTAAGACATGAATTAGAAGGAAGCATAGTAGTTTGGATAATATGGAATTTCTCAGCAAAAACAATTTTGCATTAAGCTGTAAATAATGTAATTATAAAAAATATTTCTTTTCTTTTTGTCTTATTGCTGTGAAATATGCTATTTTTTAAGATGAAAAAAATATCTCCCAGCAGTTTGGCCTAATATAACTGAATGCAGCATGCTAATTTTGCCATTTGGTAAAGAAAACTAATACTGGATCATGCAAAAAATATGCAGTTATGTCTCCTCCCCCCACATTATAGTAACATCACAAACATGATTTCAGTAATGCATTCTGGAACCAAAGAAGCCCTGAGATTGAGGAAGAACACAATGTGGCCAAGGAAGAGCCTTCCTGGCTGTCTTCAGGAAGGTTATTGTTGAAGTATCAATTAGGAAATGGAGTATACAAGAGGAATTGTCAGACTTCGAAGATCAGCAGGACTTTTTGTAACATGAACCAAACACCATCACAGTATTAACCTCTGTAGGGAATAATTTAGTTGTGGACAAACATGGTTCATTTAATTTTTAGTATACCCACAGTCTAGAATTTACATAGAGCAAACTCATTGGTGGAGTTCTACCTGTTTCTTTGGTCTCAATCTTTCATGAGAATTGGAAGCTGGATCCAGAAGCTTGATCAGATTCAGAATTTATCTGACAAGATTATTGGTGCTATTTTGTTCTTTCACCTGGCAGTATATAATGAGTATATAATGAGTATGTAAGAGTCACAGATGGTCAAATCTAGGTCCTTTAATTCATTTACACATTGTTTTTGGTTTTAGCTTGAGTAATAATATAAGAAGATGGTTCTCTTCTTCTATTCAGTTATCCTGCTTTTATTTAGTGGTACAGTTCATACAAGAAAGGAGAGAAAAATCCTTGATTTTTTCCTTCTTATTTAGCAAGTTGTCTAGATAACGAATTGGTTTCCTATTATCTGAGAAGGTGCCCAGTTGTTTTTTATTTCTCTAAATATCATTATAAACTCATGAGTTTAAACACATGTGATGAGTTTCAGTTCAATGCACTCATTATTAAGTTCGAATTACTTCTTTTGGCCAGTGGGAGTCACTTTACTTTGACTTCTAAATCCATATGTCATGACTGTAGGGTTTGATAAGTTTGATGACATCTTTAATTTCTGTTCTGTTTGCACACTAGAAATGTTCATTGCTACTCGGTCATTAAAAACTTTCTGATTTTTTTAAATTTTAAAACTCCAAAAATCATGTTTTTAAAATTTTTCATAAATAAATAGATATGCATAATGAATTCACAAATCTGAATACATTTACTTTTTCCAGAGTACCTGATTATAGTCACTTGATTATTTTTGACGTTAACTGGGAGAAAAAATGGGCTGCATTACAATGTCTTGTTCTGTGCTTCATATTAAACAGAAAATTTTCATAATTTTTACAAATTCTCTTATAACTCAGTTACATTTATGTATTTTTATTTAATATAAATAAACTCCTTTTTTGAGCTAGGAATGGATATTGGTTTTAAAAGAAAATTTAATGCCGATACTTTAATACTAATACTTTTTTTAGATGCTGGGTCTGTTCTATGGCTTTAGAAAACATGCTTTTCCAAAATACAAGTGCAGTCCAAATTTGTAATTCATTCAGATACTGTAGAAATGAGTAAAGTATAGCATCCATTTTAATCAGTGTAGTGTTGAAGGGTAGAAGAACAGTCATAATGTTCTTGTGGTGCACATAATTTAGTTAAAATAGAATGTTTTCCATTTTTGCTAGAATTCAAATTGATATCAACAATGCTGTGTCAAATTTACCTTTCAATCAGTTCAATTTCATGAATTGTTTCAAAACTCAAAATCACTTACATTAAAGAAGAGAAATGTGAATTTAGTCATGCAGTATTTATAGAATACTTTACAAATATTGAAAGACCAAGGAGATTAACAATCTCTAAATGTGGTTAAAAAATTTAAATCATGGGGCACTTGGGTGGTTCAGTCGTTAAGCATCTGCCTTCGGCTCAGGTCATGATCCCAGCGTTCTGGGATCGAGCCCCGCATCAGGGTTCCCTGCTCAGCAGGAGGCCTGCTTCTCCCACTCCCACTCCCTCTCCCACTGCTTGTGTTCCCTTTCTCGCTGCCTCTCTCTCTGTCAAATGAATAAATAAAATCTTTAAAAAATTTTTTTAAATCATTAAAAGTCAAAGCAAGGGTACACAGAAACACAATGAACTTAGAAAGGTCAGGAAAAATGTTATATATGAGCAAGAGTGCAATCTTGAACATGTGAAAAAAATGTTTGAAAATTTGGTGAGAGTGGAAAATCAGAGGTAGAGATAGGTGATTTAGAGAATTCCAGTTGTGAATGGATTGTAATGACTGCAAAGTTACTGTCCAGCTATCCACAACTTAAACATGGAAAGGAGAGGCAATGGAGACAGACCAGAAACCTTGACAGGAAGTAAATGGAAACGTTTATTTACAGCAAATTGCCAAAATGTAAATGAATGCAGCAAAGAAACAAACAAAAATATTGGTGGGAATGAAGTAGTATCTTTTAAAGAATCTAAATTGTGGGTATATAGATCGGAAAATAAGAGAGTAAATGAAAAGGAAGACAAGGAAAATGGTGACAAATTGAAGCCAGCCCGATGATAGCCATTCTAGCAAATATTGGAATGGTGATTGTGGGACAACAGGGGTGGTATAATGGCCACTTTGCTTTCCATTTCCTTTCTTTCTTTATTCCTTTTCTCATATCTATACATAAATACAGTCATGTTAAAAAGTGCTGATATGCAGTGACCCAACAATCTCCCTGCAAACACTGAAATTACTGTGATTTGTTTCCAAATAGATTGGCTAAAACTCAGTGGTAATTTATCAAATGGTTTTAAAAAAACTTTGTGTGGTTTCAAGAAGTATCTATTTTGCTTTGAGGGAGAAAAAATTGTTTCAGCCTGTCTGTGATCAAATTGATTGTCAACTTGGCGATGCAGTTGTTAGTTTATGAATAAATCCAAATAACTATTGTACATTCAGTTAGCTCAACTTCCTCTCTAGGAGAAAAGTCTGTAAGTGGAAGAGCAGGGACTTCTGTCCTACACAGGGGAAACTTTTAGGATGTATAGTTGAACTTTGCTTCCCCAAAGAAACCTGCCTTTTTAAACAAACATAAAGTCTATAATGGTTTTATGGATCATATTATTAGGAAGTGTTTTCTAATAGACGCGATTGAAAGGTTTAGCACACATATTAAATAATTCAAATACCAGATCTACACATATTTTGTCATTTAATAACAGCTACCTCCATATCCTGAATTCTCATGCTTTTGCTTTTTTATGATATGTTTTGTTGAATAAATTTTTCTTATAAATTCTACCAAATAGGCAGAATCAAAAGATAAAAAGCTTTGGAATATGGTTTTAATTCAAAGGAAACTGGATATAGGATTTAATGGTTTGTGTCAAGTGTACATCTCAGGAAGAACAGATAATAATAACAGCTAATCCATGTACTGGCTTTGCTGCCAGTCAAGCAGTTTTATATTTTAAACAGCTTTATTGAGATATAATTCACAAATCATAAAATTCATAAAATCGCATGCAGTGCAATGGCTTTAGCATATTCAAAGATATATGCAAACACCATTGAGTCAATTTTAGAACATTTTTATTACCACATAAAGAAAACCCATACCTTTTGGCTATTATCCCTTTATCCCTTTATCCCTCCATTCCCTGTCCTCCATCCTAAGGAAATATTTTATGTTTTTTGCTCTATAGATTTGCCTTTTCTGGATAATTCATGTGAATGAAATCATTTAATATGTTGTTTTTCTGTGGCTAGTCTCTATCACTTAGCATAATATTTTCAAGGTTCATCCATGGTGTAATATGTGTCAGTGTTTCATTCCTTTTTATGACTGAATAATATTATGTTGTGTGTATATACCACTTTTGTTTATTCGCCCACTTATTGATGGACATTGGAATTGTTTTCTCCTTTCGGTTATTAGGAATAATGCTGCTGTAAAAATTTGTGCACACATTTTTTGTGGATATGTTTTCATTTCCCTCGGATATGGTATTGGAAGGGAAAACTCTTTGCCTGACCACTTAACTCAGGAATCAGTCTTCTCCTGCCCTGGGACTGGGACTTATACTTTCTCAGGTCTTTGAACACAGAATGTAATTTACACTATTTGTTCTTCTGGTTCTCTGGCTTCTGGACTCACACTGGAATTACACTACCAGCTTTCCTGGGTCTTCAGCTTGTAAATGGCATATTGTGGTATTCTCAGCCTCCATAATCATGTGAGCCAATCCTTATGATAGATAGATAGATAGATAGATAGATAGATAGATAGATAGATAGATAGATAGATGATAGAAAGAATCTCATATTGGTTCTATTTCTCTGAAAAACCCTTGATATCCAGGCACTGGGGCTCCAGGATTTGTGATATTAACCAACATACCAGGCAACCTCATGCTCTAAGTTCTGCAAAATTTTCCCTCTTCCATCTCTATTTGAAGTTAGGCTAAAGTGACATATTGTAGCATAGCACAAAAGTTAAAGATTTTTGTAATCAGTTATACCAGGAGACAACTCCTAGATTTGTCCCTCCGTATTATGTGTAAGCAAGTAAATAACTACTATTTATGTAATTCCAAAATGGGGAAAATCATCATCTTTCAAAGATTCTATTGAGACACATATTTGTATATGATATATAATGTGGTAATTTGGTCCCAGGGATGTAGTGTTTGTTGGCATAACTTCAAACTAAATACGAAATAAACCCTTTTGACAAGATGTGTCAGAAGATTTATGATTTAAAGATGTAGTTGGCAGG
Organism: Ursus americanus; assembly: GCF_024610735.1. Classification (NCBI taxonomy): domain Eukaryota; kingdom Metazoa; phylum Chordata; class Mammalia; order Carnivora; family Ursidae; genus Ursus; species Ursus americanus. The sequence continues at coordinate 40,253,241 of NC_142136.1, forward strand.
AAGGATTTTGTCATATATTGACACCCACAAGAGTACTTTATTAAGTGTCAGCTTACAGAAATTCAACAACCAGGTATTCACTGTATTTCTGCTGCTTAAAAGCTTTCAACACCTCTCCATTTATATATTTTGGGGCCAATAGGTGTTGCCACTGATTTCAATAAATCTATAAATTATTGTACCAGTCATGTTTCAAACTGTGCAGTGGATAATGAAGCTTCATTTTTAAATCTCAATTTTGTAATGTAGGACCTGCCCTTAGAAGACAAGGTGGCAAAATGAACTAAACACTAGACAACGTGAAGTGATATACTTCTAAGAAAAGCTGTTCTGGCTTGGGGATTGCCACATATATCACTCTACTATCTTTTTTCTTTTCTACCCTAGGCCCATTCACTGTCTAGGATTCATTGTCTTATGAGTTAACCAGAACTATGGCTGCATGCAAATTTTGGTGACCATGATAAATATGGAAGAAAAGATAATGATCTTGTATTTATAATGATATGGCCTATCTTTGCATGTAAGCATGTTCATGCACATACGATTTTTCTACTAACGTAGAGAGTGAAACTCTGGTGTTCTTTTATTTTAAAACAATCAGTTTTCTACATTGTTAAATACTAATCTATCTATACACTTTCAAAGCATTCATCATTTATTATCAAGAGAGGTTTTTTTTTTAGTAGAGCTAAATTAAATTGAGGGGAAATGAAGCAAAACTGTTCTTTTGTGATTCAATTACATCAATTAATTTATGCAGTGCATTGTGGCTAAGGAGGTATGTATTTCCAGAAAAAATCAATTCAAATACTACTTTATTTCTACAATTACAATTTTTTCTCGAAACCTATCAGGTTGATAGTGTATACTTGGCATGTCTTAATGCAAAGACAAAGTAGCTCTATGTATTTGCTTTTTAAATGTATGCATAGAGCTGAAGTCAATCCAGTGAATACTGAACTCTCTAGAGGATAGGACTGATACTAAATTGGAAATTGATAAAAAGATTTTTTTTAACTGTAGCCACTTAAAAAAATACTACTTCATTTTCCTGGTAAAAAGGGTCTAGTGTCTGTAAGCATAGTCCTAGTATTTTGCTGATTAGATTCACTGATTAAGTTTCTCTACCTGATTAGCTTTGCTGGGCTAAATATAGGTCAAACTTGCACTAGAAGAACTTGTATCATTTAACTATTATTCTAATGCAAGTAGTCTATAGGGCATTATTTTATGTTCCAGAGCATGAATAACTTGAAATTATCAGAAGTAGCTATGGTTACAAAATGGTGATTAATGCTAGATACTAAAATTCCCATAGCGACATGATTCAAACCAACAAATTTCAATTTACAGAAGCTCCAATGTCAGCATAGTTCAACAGGCATAATTTGTGGATTTTGAAGAAGTATACTAAGGGGAGCGCCTCTCTACTTGCTAGATAGAATGCTACCCCATTCATGAATCATTTAATAAAACTGATTAGATTCAAAATTACTTAGTTGAATTTTGTTATTTAACAGATTTGAAGGCAGCAACAGGATCGGAAGCAAACATCAGCTGGATATGGGGGAGAATGAGAAACACAAGGCTGGTACCTGTGAATCCTTTGAATGCACTTTCTCGATGTTTCCAAGGGCTGTGAGTAAGCTCCTCGAGGTCCGTGGTCTGCTCTGCTTTGCATTTGAGCTCTGAATCTAAATCGCTTTCCTTTACAGGGCGGGTCAGCCTGAGTTGGCAGAAAGGGCAGCCAGAACTAAGCTCCTACCCTTTCATGCCACAGTTACCCAGGTGGAAAGCCTCAGTGAGGTTCCATGGGAATTGGTGGTCGTATGTACAGGGCCTTCTTATGCCCAGGACACAGTACTGCTGATATATTAAGGCGAATATTTGTCTTTCTTCTTTTGCATAAATAAAGGCTATTGCTAGTGAGATCTTAGAGGCCAAAAGCTGCAAAAATTGGTGGGCATGGGTTAAGCATTAAAAAGCTGTTAGAGCACTCGCCACCTCAAGAAAATTCCTATGGTAAGGTTAAGTTGGTTATGAAACAGATTAGATCGACACTAGGTCACCTACCAACCTCAAGAAAACTTCTGTGCAACAAGGAACTCTATAAAACATGGATGATCCCCAAACCGACAGCACATCCCTTTTAGGTATTAGGCTCTGAGAAACCCAAAGTTTACCTAATGAGATCCTTAAATTCTAAAGAGTCAAGTCTGCTACCTTCCAGCACACCTATTTATTTTATGTCTAATAACTACAGTCCTGGAAGTTGGCAGACATCTAGCAAGATGAAAAAAATATTAAAAATAACTGAGAATTATAGTGACCATTATGGGAAAGGTTCCAATTAGACAAGATGTTTATTTAAGAGGTACACTTGAAAGTAAGGGTTCCTAAATTAAATAAACAGAATGGGATGCCTGTTTTAATTTGTCTACAGAAGCTCCCAAAAGCCTTAAAGATTCCAAAATAGTCTTGTTGAAAGATTCATTGTGAAAAACTAATAAAATTAGAAAAACAAGAAGTACCTAAGGAAAATAAAAGAAGTATGGTAAGTTTCAGGTTTATTTTCAGATTCATTTTCAGTTTTTGATTATTTGGAGTATTTTTCTCTAATCTATGAATGAATCATTCCTTCCATATGTATTGAATTCTGGAGTTAAATTGTTAAATAATATGTCTAGTAGAACATCGTTAGAATACTTCCTAGGGAGAGATTTAGTATTGCAACATGCACTGCAGTTAACTATTGGCTTTCTTTTTGGTACTCTTTTAGTACAAAATCATGAAAGAAAGTTGAATTATTATGGAGAGAAAGAACTGAACTCCTTTTTTATGATGGAGAAAGTTGAGAAAATTTTCCAAAGCATTATTAATGTTTTTTCAGAATGTTTTTGAGTGCCTAATATGTATCAGGTATGAATTAGAAACTAGAAAAGCATGTAAGAAATTGTCAATTTCATTAGTCAAAAGGGAAATACAAATTAAAAGCACAATAGTAAGTCAGTCCATACCTACTGAAATGGGAAAAATGAAAGAAAACAATAGCAGCAACAATATGGAAAACATCTCCCACAGTGTGACTAGGTTGGCTAGGTTGCGAAACAACTGAAATTGTTATACATAGTTGGTAGCAAAGCAAAATTGTATAGTCTTTCGGAAAACAGTTAGGCAGTTTCTTGTAAGCTTAAACATACACTTACCTTATGTTCCAGGAATCTCACTTTTAGATATTTACTCAATGAAATGCAAACATGTTCACATAAAACATAGCAAGTGAATGTTCATAGTAGATTTATTTATAATCATTTTAAACTGGTAACAACCCAAATGTCATGCATCTGGTCAGTCAATAAACACACCGTAGAATGTCTATTTAAAGAGAAAAAAACTACTAAACATACAAAATCATGGTTGAAACACAAATGTATCATGCAGACTCCAAAGTCTATATGCAGTATAACTCCACCAATAGGACATTGTGGTGAATGAAAAATGTGGAGAATGAAAAACTATAGGAACAGGAAACATCAGTGTTGCCAGAGGCTGGTAGTTGAAGAGGTTGACCACAACATTGGCATGGGAGAAGTTATGGAGTAGTTGAACTTCTTACATCTTGATTGTGGTGGTGGCCACATAACTGTGAGTGCTTTTCAAAACTTGCAAAACTTTACACTAAAAATGGTAAATGTCATTATATGTAAATTAATATAATAAAAATGATAAAATGTTGAAGGAAAAAAAGTCCAGTATATAGTCTAGTAAATAGATGTGTTACTTCGATGGTTGCTATACTTACAGAGTTAAAGATTATATGACATTCAAAAGAAATGGGTTAATCCTAATACAATACTCAGTTAAAGAAGTGAATCCCTAAAAATACATATAGCATGGTAGCCATTTTATAAAATCAACTAAAACTAAGCACATTTTTTCCTTTTAGGAATTCTTATAGTTGTGATTCATGTGTGTGTGAGTGGACATGTGTGTGCTTTTGTAAGTGTGCATGAAGTAAGACAATGGTCTACATAAGATAGTAAATCCAGGATTGTGGTTTCTTCTGAGCGGTCAAAGGGCAAGAGCATATGGGAGCTTTGTTTTTAATTTGAGTGGTGTATATATGTGAGTGTTTCCCTATGGTAAACTGTAAATATGTTACTTACCTTTATTCTATAGATGAAATATTGCATAATAAAAATTTTAATAATAAAATAGTAGCCTCTTATTGACAGCATGTATGTAGGTACTTTAAATATTTTTTATTATTTAATACTCAAGGACTGGAATCAGAAAGAAGACCTTCATTTAAAATTAGTCTTTGTCATGTTGTCTTGTGATGTTTCACAAAATATTTAGTTGACGTCAATAAGCCAAACTTTTTTTTCAGTTAAATAACAGGTATTAACAGGTATTTAAACTTCTTAAGAAGAAAAAAAATTTAATGCTAGAGTAGCTAAGGTCTCTAATTACTTGACAAATACAAATAATGCATTGTCTATAATGATCTTATTAAGAAGTTAAATTCTATGGCAGAATGGTGAAGATAATGATACTAAAGAACTTCATTATCTTTAAATTCATTTTTGGATTTTTCAATATTTTTCTCAGTTATCTTAATGTGTTAAATTAAAAAATCATATTTAACTGAAATATTTGGATTTTTCAATATTTTTCTCAGTTATCTTAATGTGTTAAATTAAAAAATCATATTTAACTGAAATATTTGAGCTCATATCCTCATGAGATGTTTGCCAAGGATCAGAGTCTTTGTTCACATTAAAAAGAGGAAATAACTTCAGGCATAAGATAGCTATGAATATAAAATAATTCCTAGGGAAATATGCACATTTACTTCAAATTACATTTTAAGATTACAAAATCATGAAAAAAGTTGCCTTTTGGAGTTAGGTAGTTTTTCCTATCCCAATGTTTTATCTGGTCTAACTTATTTTTTCTTCTTCTGTGAGTCTTGTATAACTTAGTCAAAATCATGATTCAATCAGGTAGAAGGAAAACTAATGTTGTGCTTATGGCAAGAACTGTAATTTTCTCAAAAATGAGCAAACAAATGGATTACCAGCACCTAGAAAATGTATGAATATTCCACTGTAGTTTTGTCTTCTGTTATTTGTGGAGAGATACTCTTAATGCAGATTGTTTATCCTGTTAAGAAAATAATTAGTACATTTGAATACTTATTTTTCTTTCATAAGAAGACAGTGTTATTAAGCCAAAAGAATGTAGATTCTTTGCAAATGGATTTTGTTTGTTTCCCTCTGTTTTTTATTATAATAATTAAACATTTGATATACAAATTAAGCATTTTGAAATAGAAATACCTAGAAGAGATTATATTTGTTTTAACATGAGAGATTTTCAGATCCCAAAGAATTAGTTTTTATATCCACAATATTGTTTTATTTTTCAAAATTGTCCTTAAAAATTTTGATTTACTTCATATGACTGTAAATTAACTTACTGGGATGCCTACGTAGCTCAGTCAGTTACGTGTCTGCCTTCCACCCAGGTCATGAACCCTGACTGAGCCCCACATCAGGCTCCCTGCTCAGTGGAGAGTCTGCTTCTCTCTGTGCCCCTCACCCCGCTCTTGTGCTCTCTCTCTCTCAAATAAATAAATAAAATCTTTAAAAAATAATAATAATTTAACTTAATAGTATATAAAATGTGGTAATTGTGGATGATATGGTTGTATGTTTATAAGTATTTTAATGATGTTTAAGTGAAATGAAAAAATAAATGCACTATTTTTCAGAAATAAAATATTGCCTCAAATATTTTTATAAGCCAGATGAAAATTAGTTTTGGGATTTACAGTGAAGAATCTAGATAATTACCTTTATTCGCTGATGCAATTTTGTATACTTAATTATATGCAACTATTTTCTATTATTATAAATGTTCTCTCTCTCTCTCTCTCTCTCTCTCTCTCTCTCTCTCTCTTTTTTTGGCCAATTTAATAGCTTCAGAATTCCATGACTTTTGAAGCTTAAAAAAGACAGATCAGGGCACCTGAGTGGTGCAGTCAGTTGGGTGACTGACCCTTGGTTTCCACCCGATGGTGATCTCAGGGTTGTGGTATTCTGCTCTGTGTTGGGCTCTGCACTGGGTGTGAAGTTTGCTTGAGATTCTGTCTTCCTTTGCCCCCGCAACTAAAATAAATAAATATTTAAAAAAAAAAGAAGAAGAAGAAAGAAAAGACAAATCCAAACTCTTTGTTGCCTTACTCTGAGTATTTTATCTGTACCCAAGAAAAAGAAGCATTTTTATGATTCTCTTAGTTGTCCACAGTGACATAACCAATTAAACCGGAGACTGAGGGTCATAAATGCTTTTCTGTTAATTGTTGATATTTTTGTAATTCCCACATATAATATTCAACAAAAAAAATGAGGCCGTTTTGGCTAATTAAGTAGATCTTTTTTTTCCCCCTATATGTAGAAGGGAAAGAGTATAAGGCCATATCTAGCATATTTATCTGGATTTGAGGAAAATACGGGCTTTTGCCATAAAGTTAATTAAAAGAAGGTGAAAATATTGAAATAAAAATCACTGTAATCACTTAAAGTAGGTTTGCTTTACATGTATATTTTCTTACTATTAACAAATTGGGACTTGAAACTCATAGTTCACTTAAGTGTCTCTCACAACTACCCCCAAACAAATATGAAATACATATTTAGTAATTTTGGAGTTTGTCATAGATCCTGAGGTGTCTAGTCAGCTCAGATTTCTCAGATTTTTCAAGTCTTGTGGATAAAGAAGAATTTATAGTGCCAAGAGTTCACAGGATGGGTTTGGATCAGAAACACTCCAGTATGAAAAGATAATGTTGTCAGCAACAATTTGTTTCTTAAGTTTGCCTCCAAATCCCATTTTCCCAAATAGACTTGGATGAGATCAGGGAGCTTGGTTCTCAGGAAGGTGAGGGTTATAGAAGGCAACATTGGAAGTTATTATAATTAAAGGATTTCAAAGCATATTGTAAAATCCATAAACTCTCAGTACAGCTTGTTATGGATTTCTTAACACATGTGGTATAGGGAATGTCCAGGAAGAAAGTATAATATTGCCAAATTCCATGACTATTGGTCACTGCTTTAACTTACATGTGACTTTATAACTATAATACCCTGTAGGATCAATTTGGCTTTAATATGCTTATCTGGATTGTAATACAGGAAACTGCTTGAAAAAAATCCCCCACTATTTCATGATGTTTGTTCAAGTGAGCTAAGTATTACCATTACCATTATTTCTAACAAAGTTAATTTTCCAAAGTGAAAAAAAAATGTCTGCATATTAAACACAGAGACATATTTTATTACTGAGAATCTAGCACTGAAGTTGGGAATAGTTCTATTTCTTTTAAAAACAAATTTGGCTCACTTTTGTATCAAAGAGAAAACTTTCCTATACATTGCCAGCTAGATTTAGAAATGACTACCCCAAATACCATGAAATGCTAAAATAATGATTGAGTTGCACAGATTTCCTACAAGTCCCTGGAAATAAATTTATATATTTAGGAACCCCAAAGTCTGTGGACCCAAGAAGGAACCAATTACAGTATTTGACATCTAGCTCTAGGATCATTTCAAATTTGTCATTGAAACAATATGCACTCTTAGACAGAACCATTTATCTCTGACATTCAAAGTAAAATAATAGCATAAGGATAATGAAATCTCACTTTCATATAGGAATTGCCACATGCTAGGCATTGTTCTAGGTATTTTATATTATTATTTCATTTAACTATCTCAGTAACCCTGTAAGATGGGTTTATTATTTTCTTCATTTTCCAGATGAGGAAACTAAAACACCGAGAGAGTAAGAAAGTTGCCCAACGGGTTGTAACTAACAAATGGCAGGGCTGGACTATGAACTCAGGTTGGCAACTTTCAGAAACTTGAGTTTTATTCAATGTACTACTCTTAATTTTATAGAGGAAGTGACATTTCTGGAGTAAGTTTTCAAGATTTTCTATCTTGTAACACTGAAGTTCAAGTAACCAGTAATGAATACAAAAGAACACTGTAGCTTTTTACAATATTTTATGGTAAAGTAAGATAATTCTGTATTCTAGAACCTGGGTTGTCATGCTTCTAGAAGATGAGAAAGTCATCCAGCTTGAATCCACCTACAATTTATTTCATAACTTAACACACCAAGGTACTTTTATCCCCTTACAAACAAAAAACATTTATTAAATATACATTAATTTACTATTGAAGAGTAGCAGTGATTAGTGAAAATAATGCCCCTTATATGCCGATTAGGATTGTCATATAGAAGCCCAGACTTCACTGACCTGAAGAAAAAAATCTAGCTTCGTAATGAGAGATTCTGGTATATAATAAGAGGGGTCTACCTAGGGAGTTATACCAGTTAGCACTTAGAATCTAGACCGATGAAATTCCAGCTGGTTGAAAATACTTTCTCTAACTATTCGTTTTCTTTTTTTTTTTCCTCTGAAGAGAAAGTGGTAGCAGTAAATTAAGGTAAAGGGCATAGTTGTGATAATGTTATATTCTGTTCAAATTCATTTGGCCATTTAGGTGGAGTGCTTTTATTTAAATTCAGCTTTGGGCTTTTGACATTTCATTACCTTGTTTTTCCTTTCAACGCTCAACAGTATAGATATCCCAAAATATATCTTGGTAGACTTTTAGTGCTTTTTCTACTCTAAATGTGCTGAGCACTCATGGTTCTTTTTTTGAACTACACATATTAATATAATTTATTTTCAATTTGATTTTCCTAATAACCAATTAATGGATTTCTGGTCTGTTTTAGATCTGCCTTTCAATCATAATCAAAGGATTATTTTTTAACTAGGAGAAAAGCTGCAAATTCAACTTTAATTTGGATTATATTCAGTGAAAAACTTTGTGAATGTGACAAATTGATTTTATGGATGTATAATCATTATTAATCATCTTTCTACTTTTCATCATCATTGAGCACCCAAATTAATAAAAATTTCAGAATATCTCTGCCAACTAAATAGAAATCACAACTTTTAGTAATGCAAAACTAAACAGGTAATTTGAAAATATATGTATAGATTGAGATTATTCAGTTTTGTCTTAATTTGAGTGGAAAAAAAGGTGAAATAGCTTGACTATGAGACAGTATTATGTAGTTCGAAGCAGCATATTTTTTCCTTATGTGCTAGGTAATTAAAATCCTTCATCAGTTCTCTTCCCCTATATCACAGGCTCTTTTTATTTCACAGACCATTTCCTCAACTTCATGGTGTTTTTGATCTGGTGGTTTATAACAAATTCCCAAAATAAATTTGGATCCATTGTAACATCCAATTTCTTGCCAGAGTGAGTCTGACCTATCCTATTCTCACTTATTCTGCTCAGCTATGTTATTTGCAACCTTTCCATCTCTGGTGTCAACAAATGTATATAAGACAGAATGCCCCATAAATGGCATATTGAGAGTAAAGCGATGAACAGAAATGATATGAAAAATATCAAGTTCCAGATATCCAACATAAATGTTAATGAGTGAAACATGAGCTGTAAACCCGCAAAAACTTCACATCAGTCCCACTGGTTTTCATACTTGTTGTCCTCAGAGTTGGTTATTTACCAATACAGTGTGGAGGTCACTACTTTAGAAGTACCTAATGGTCAGTATTAGCACAAGTCAATATAAAATTGCATCTGTTATAGTGTCGCACTAATATAAGTTCAGTTATATTTTTGTTAATTGATTGGCTTAATATTTTGCTAGATAAGCACATGTAATTTTATTTTTAACTGATTTTGACAGACGTATGTCTGCAAAAATGTGTTGTATCTCATTCAGTATACAGAATGATTTGTTCAACAGGACATGAAGTTTCAGGAATAATAAAGAATAGAGGGTACAGTTTGATATTCTTAGACAATAACAAAGAAGGAGGAAACAGTGGAGTCTCTGGAGAAAATATTGAGTAAATTCAAATACTAGAAGATTTGTGTTAGAACAAAAGAGGACAGCAGTGAAACTTCATGCTTGAGTGAGTCTTGGTTTTAGTAGCTGCCTGACCTTACTTCCACAGGCATGATCACAATCAGCCTAAGTAAACTACATTTTAGTCGTATAATTTGGTTCACAACCATGTTTAACTATACCACTAAGTGAAGCTATTCTTTTACTAAGAAAAATAAAACTCACTCTGCTGTGGCTTTCATAAATGGTACAGACTACTAGCAACTGAGGAAGATGGCTACATGAATTATAATTCTTGCCTCTTACCACAAGCCAGAAAAGGTGGGACCCTTTTCTGAAGTGGATTGAGAAGGATTTCCCAAAAGAAGGAATGGATTGGGAATGGGAACCATAATCCCAAATCCCAGAGCCTTTGCCTTCTTTCTCCGCCTACTCTTTCACCTGTGGATGTTTTGCAAAAATGGTCAATCCCACTAGCTAGCTCTTTCTTTCGATATCTTCAAATGAATATACAGGCTCTTTTAGACTTAATGAAAATACTATTCATTCCTGCAGGAAAAAGACAGGATAATAAAACATAATGAAGTGAGAAAGTTTCTGTTTCGGTCAGGACAGACTATGTTATGCTGTGACAACAAATGATTCTTTGACCTCAGTGACTTAACACTTAGGTAAATCCTTCTACAAATCTGAGTGGTCATTGGAGAAACTGTCCTTTATGAGGCAATTCAGGGAGCCAGGCTGAAAGAGACTCCACCATCTGGAGACTTGTATCTAGAATACACAACTTTCTAGTTCTGTGCCACTGTGAAAGAGTGATTGGAAGATTCCATCACTAGCAATTAAATATTTCCACCCAGAGGTGGCATATGTCATGTGTACTCACTTTTTTTAACCAAAATAAATAAACGTGCTAACATCAAGGCAGCATTATATTTCTTTGTGTCCAGTAGAAAGGAACCAAGGTAATTTCTGCCACAATTCTAAGTTTAAAAAGCTCCTTAATTTATAGCTTTGGAAAACACTTTAATATAATAAAAGTAAGTGATAGGTATGAGGTTCCACACATGATTGTTAAGTCATATGGCCTGAATGAGAATACACAGGAAGAGCTAGGATATATAACTAGGCCAGAATGTAAAAGGCTATTCATTATTAAAAAATGCATTGAAACCAATAATGTACTGTGCTCCAGAGGTAAATTTGTACATGTGACAAAGTAAGTCTTTACACTGATTTAGCTCATAGTCCAGTGAGTGATAGACAGTTCATAAGCCAGACTAATGAGAATAGACATATTTTTTAAGGCAACAGCTTTATTTTTTTTAAGTTTAGTGAACCACCCAAACTTTAGATTAGATAGGTAACAAAGTATAAGGTTATGTTAGCCTTTGTCAGGTGATCATAGTGGGTTCCGAGTCAGATTTGGAGACACAGAACAACAATACACTATATTTTAATAGAAAGAACAATCTATTACACTTATATGTATCTATGAAAAACATACATACAGCAGGAGAGATGACAGTTCTCCTTGTCTACGAAGGGCCATCACGTTCAAAGAAGCACCTCTCTATTTAAATGCTTCCTGATAAAATTAAAGGGTCTCTTTGTAATCCTCTTTGAGGAAAGGTTATGGTATTAGGGTGAAGGGTATTAATATTCTCCTAGATGGCTTATGATGACTCTTAAACTTTTACGTGTATCGTGCAATATGCCTTCTCCACATTTTACTTATCGACTTTTCCAGTAACAGACAACTCTTTTTTTCCCCATCTCCTTACCAGCTTACATGTGTGTGCATTCATGTGCACATGTACACACATACACACACACAAAACCGTGACAAATATTTTGTAAATATACTCTCTGGACTTTGGAGTAGCTGTGGCAGGGTCGCTAGAATAGCCTAGTGGTTTAAGTGAAAAAGGGGTAGGACCAAAATAAATACAAGCTATATCCTCCTTTTGTTTTGTTTTAAGGCACAAAGGTACAAAAAAGGAACATCTAAGAGGCTTCTAGAAAAGGGCCTCTGGCAAAGGAAGTCAGGCCTCTGGGATCTCTGAGTACCACTTACAATTCAAAGAAAGTTTGGGAGGGCACCTGTTAAAATCTCTAACCCAAGTGAGAGTTCAGGGTTAGGGATGAGGATTAGGACCCTGCACCTAAACTAAGCTCTACTGATAAATTTCCCCAAGTGAGAGCTTTCCTTACTCTTGCATCCACCTGAGTCAAGGCTCCCTGTAGCATCCAGTCTCACATGCTGCCTAACAGATGGCTTACAACTGGTATGGGTTAGGAGAGTCTTCATCTGTACTATGACTGGGGGCACATACAAGGGAGCCCTGTGGTTGGGTTGCCTCTGCCTGGGTCTTCTGCGTCTGCCATGGATCATGTGCTTTATAATCTAATATCTACTTAATTAAGCACAAACAGAGCACTGGATTTGAGAAGGGTTTCAACTTGCCAGATGCAGTAGGACCATATGGTAGTTGCAGGAAAGGAAAAAGAGGGAGTGTATGTAGGTCACTTCTCAGAATGGCACCCTTTAATCTATTCCTTGGGCCCAGATCCTGTAGCAAACCCCATACCAGGGCTTACCTGGCTGGCAATAGCTGAACATGAAGGCCACCTCCAACTATTCAGCCATTGTACATTCTATAGGACATGCAAGTGTCCTGGAGTTAGTGTTAATATGGGAGTGAGGTTACTGCCTCTTGACATGGAGAGTTGTTAAGGACAACAGAAAAGTCAGTGGAGTCATTGCATGTGGGATGAACAGCTTTTATGATGCTTCCTAAGTTAGGAAAAGTGTGATAGTAGATCAGATGGGAAAAAAATTTATATTATATTATCTTATCTTATATTATATTATATATAAAACAATAAATGAGATTTCAGGAGATAATGCTATTTCATGCATTTGGCAGAGTCAAGGTCCAAAATAATGGAGAAGGTCTAACAGAAGTCCCTTAATTTGAACAGTATTAATCAGTTGTTAACAAGTTCAAACACTTCATTCTAGGTTAAGAGGATCTTTGCAGATATAAAAAAGCAAGACCCTCCTTACTTATTTTATATTATTATTACTTTTAAGCTGCTCCCTCTTTGCAAAGGAGTCATGGCACCTTACAATGGAACTAGACTGGATTAAGTGAAACTGTGTCACTCTCATGAGCACCCATACCAACTTTGACCATATAGTTGTTGCCCTATCAACAAGGGAGTGGAATATAGTAACTGATTTGTTAAGCTTATTTTCTTTATCCCACTACCAGAAGTTAACTGCCTCTACAATCTCCACAAGGGAATACCTATGTTCTAGGTCCTTACTGTTGTAATAAGGCGGAATGAAAGAGGATTGGGGAAACTGGGTAGAAGCCTACAAAGAGAAAGTCCCTAGGGAGTGTGGAGTGTCCATATACTCAATTTCCTGTGGTACTTGTGTAGAACAGTCTGTCAAGTAAAATGGTATCTTTCTCATTTCTAAGAGTGCCCAAGGGCATCTCCAATTTCTGATCAACAGCAATCTTAAGAGCACTTACATTTTTACAAACAAAAATGGAAGGCTCTCCAATTCAGCAGTGGTACCCATTGTAAAATATTCAATAAGAAATTGTAAGAGACACGAATAAAGATATGTGGGTTTTTTTTTTTGTTGTTCCCAGAGACCACTAACATGAAATCCACAGTTTGTCTCATTGATACATCTGAGGGGAATAGTGTACATGCAGCGAAATACACATATTCCACAAAATTTCAAAATTTCTCTTACTTTAGATTGGTTCAGGCATATCCTCTCATATTCAAACCTTGCCAATGAGATGTGACAGCAGAAAACATGTGCAATCTGTGTGTTTTATGTATGTGTGCATGGTAGTGGTCATGGTAATTATATCAAGCTGAATATTAAATTTTTGAAATGCATATTAAAGTAAGAACGATTGATTCAGTTTTTTGTTTTGTTTTTTGCTAAGGACTGAATAAAAAGTTAGGGATAAGAGTCGTAAATGCCCTGGCACCATGAGATTGCGATTGGGCTTTCATCTTGACAAGCCAAGACAGTATAGATCTGGCAGATAAGGTAATTACAAAGGGTCCGGGAAATATAGCTGGGTGGCAGAGAAGAAGAAATGATTACACAAATTTTATACTCATGTCAAACTTGCTTCAAGGAGAGAGTAATTCTTTTGAAAGCTTCAAAAGTTATGTGGCTGGTTATTGTCTAACTAAAAGGAGTTTGCTGGTCATACAGACCCAGAGTCTGAGATTGTTGTGGAGAGATCATATGCCCTATTATTCCAGTATGGTGATACCTTTACCTATGACCAAGGATCCCTAAGAAATGTTCTGATCAGTGAGCTACTGAACGCAATTAACAAAACAACAACAACAACAACAACAAGGCTGTTGAGTTCTCAAAAAAGGAGAAAGAAGTATAATTGGAATTTACAAACCATGTATGGGTGGTGAAACATGTCCATACACAACATGTTCAAACAGCTAAATCACCTGGAATTCTAGTTCTTTTTAACTTCTGTGTTAGGGTTTGTGATACAGTGAATGTTGCTGAAATTACTGTCACCTGTCAATTAAATTGGTCCTATGTTTATTTAATGTGGAATTAAAAACATGCTTCACTAGATTAATGAGATAGTGTCTCCACACATCATCAAGGATTTTTAAATACTAGTTAAGGATGCATCGATGAGTTGATTGATTGAACTTAGCCATACCTACCATAATAGGAACAAAAATAGAACCAATAATACAATAAGAAACTAAATGGATTCCTTTCATCTGGGAGTTCTTTCTCTCTGTTTTGTTTTTCTGTTTGAAGGGAGGAAATGTAATCACATGTATCTGTGACCATAAATTGGATTTAAATTTGAACTACTTGTGGATGATTTGTAAGAAATGAAGGTGATACTAACCTTAATTGAATCCAAATCATTTTTCTCACCCATCCTCAAGCCTGAATGAGGCTTTGTAATTTGCTCTCATTCATTGCTCTTGGCTCTTTTTCAAGACCAACTTTCTTCACTTTTCACGTGTTAGATTTGTTTCCTTATTCTTTGTGGAATTTCAAATCGAGCACTTACGTATTAACATTTATTCATCTTTTAAAACTGTTTATTGAAGTATAATATAAACTACTAAAGAATGCTTGTAAAAGTGTAGCTCACATAATTTTGACAAACCGACTTCATTGTGAAACTAGTAGCCTAGACCAGAAATTATAACCTCTTGAAAGCCCTCTCATAGTCCTTTTTTTTTCTACCTTCTTCTAAAGCAGTATTCTGTGTGTGATTCTACAGTATTTCTTCCAAATAGTGTATATTCTTTTATGTTTTGTTTCTTTCACTGGACATAATGCTTGTGAGATCTATTTATATTACACGTAGTCCAAATTATTCATTCTCATTGTTGGAAAGTATTACATTATATGGATATGCTATAATTTAATTTCCATTCTAAATCTGTTGGGCATCTGGGTAGTTTTAAGTTTGGGGGTCAATTAAAATAGTACTGTCATGAACATTCTAGCATGTGTCTTAGGGTTAATATATTGTTGTAAATATTTCTATTAAGCATGTACTTAGGAGTGTAAATGTTAGGTTAAAAGGTATTCAGGTGTTCAACTTTTAAAGATACCATCAAGGTATAAACTTTTCCAAAGTGATTGGACTAATATACTTTGCAACCAGCAGTAAATGAATATTTATTGTTTCACATTCTCACTGATACTTGTAATTATCTGTCTTTTTAAACTTAGCCTTCTAGTGGCTGTAGCGTAGATACATTTTACTTTTGAGTTGCGTTTTTAGCTACAGATTTTCTTACAAGGGCTTGTTCAGTTTTGGCTCACATATTTTGGTATGTGGAGATTCCATAAGAATTATGTACTAATTATTTTTCAAATTTCCTTCTTTTCTCTTTAACCCGGCATTCACTTTGTAGTTTGTCGGTTACCACATATGAGGATTTTATAACGTTTGCTCATTGATTTATAATTTTATTGCATTCTGGTTAGAAAACATGGTTCTGTGGTGTTTCTTTTGAATATGAGATTTTCTTTTCTCTAGTGAATGTTTGTTTTTAATACACCAACTGTATTCCCTATTTGCAATGCATAAAATTCTATAAATACACCAAAATTATTTGTGCAAGCCTAGACCGTTCCACCTTGTTGCTAAATAATTCACAACAATGAATACCAGTTATCAGAGGTTGAACCTCACAGAATTAGTAGACATTAGCAGTGAAAGGGACAACACAGACTTTGATTTTTTTATTCTAAAATTCTTTTACCTCTTCAAATTTGTGGGCAGTACTGGGTCTGGTATTAATGTGCATTCCAGAATTGAAAATCTTTGTTGTAATAGGCCTGACCTGAGTCTAATTCCATTTGTTGCATATCCCCTGTAGATGTGTTCTCTTGACTTCAATAGCCATCTCGAGTAGGCAGTAATTTGGATCTCAAGACATAAGCAAATGGTAATATAGCATATCCTGCTTCAGCTTAGAAGATACTCTGTGATTCATTGCACTTGACTTTAATTAATGCAGCCCCCCAGTTAGTATAATTTAATATTACACCTGTAAAATATATTTCTCCAAGTCACAACACCCTACTGACATAATAAATTTATTTAATGTTGATCATGCTTGTAATCTCATCGTAAACCTTACAGTTGGAACTTTCTCTTACTGTTTGTCTTCCCCTTTCTAAGTATGTACCTTCATCTCTGGATAAGATCACCATTCTGTTCTTGAATTTTCTTATCTGTTTTTTGTATTTTTATTTTGCTACTTAAGATGTGATCATCATAAGAGAGATCATAACAATACAACAGATATGTGATAATCTTTCCACTTTTCAATGAATTATCTTCTGAAATTGTATTCTGGAATAATTATAAGTTAAAGGTGTTCTGCACTGAAATGCCTACACAAATGCTCTCAAACACCAGCATAAACACACACATACTCCAATATCTGGGAGAAGGGGAAACTAGAACATAAGAAACCAGCTCCTGTGGTAAAATTTTGACTATGCAGGGAATGTGATTGGCACATCATATGCCTGACCTTGGTCATTTTTGAATGACATGTGATTCACAGAATATTAAATAATTAAGATTTAGAGTTTATTGCACACTCACAAAATAAAAACAAGAGAAAACAATAACACCATAATACATCTGAATACATCCAATTTTATGTTATAAAATTATATTTTATAATTTAAATTTTGCTTATACAGTTTCTACAGAATTCTGTAGGTTTATTTCTCAGATCTCACAGAATAAACATGAATTTGGAACTCATGTGGTGAGTTGATAAAATGTTGGAAACTCTATGTTACTGTGCACATGATTAAGAACTAAATACCCCCCCTTGGGGCACCTGGGTGGCATCTGCCTTCGGCTCAGGGAGTGATCCTGGCGTGAAGGGATCGAGCCCCACATCAGGCTCTTCTGCTGTGAGCCTGCTTCTTCTTTTCCCACTCCCCCTGCTTGTGTTCCCTCTCTCGCTGGCTGTCTCTATCTCTGTTGAATAAATAAATAAAATCTTAAAAAAAAAAAAAAGAACTAAATACCCCCATTACAGAATCCATAATATAATAATAGACACTAAGTGCCTAACAAGAACTTATGAAAAATCAAAATTGTATATGGATATTTTCTGATTTGTGTTTTTTTAATTTTAAAAGCATGTTCTTTAATAAGCCTTTTCTCATTCATAACTATAAAATGAAACAGAAAAGAGATACTGAATATAGTAATATTGGACAGAAAAGTAACATGTGACCAGAATAACAAACAATGAAAAAGAGGTTAGAATTACAGAAACATTTATTTGTTATATCCGTCATTAAAATTATATATCAAGATACTATGTGTACCATTTATTAAGAACGTAATAACCTAACAACCATACAAAATGCGGGGTATCATGCTTTCTCTCCTTGATATCAATTGGAATATTTAATTTACTCTATTTGTTTTCTAAAAACAAGATGAATTCCTAAACCACTTTACCATAAGAATTTTAGTAATAGAATTTTTCATCTTTTCCATATGGCAGAGCATTGAAAATCTAAATTGTAAAAATACACAGAATGGCACATTCTGTCATGCCTTTTGTTGAATTTATTTATTTATTTATTAGTTTGTTTTTCCATTTGCCCAAGACTTTCAGTTGTTTTAGCCTCTGGGAAATATCCTCACATTATAAAACCCACATACAATTTAGAATGATTGACGGGTTCCGATGACGAGGGATCAAAACTGGACCAGTGGGGGCATAAATGTCAGCAGTGATGCACAATTGCATCCCGGATATTCATAGAACTCTTTCATATGTGTCTTACTAGACATACATTTTGCATCAATGCCTAATTTGCTTAACTCTGGGAAAATATCTCATACACTGAGAAGAGTAAATAATGAAGTAAAACTGAAAAGGTAAAATGCATTGACTGAAGAAACACAGCTGATGATACGAAGATGTGCTGCCCTGGAAGGGAATAAAACAGCAGAAGATTCTTTCAATACTTGTTGAAAGATAGCGTGATCAATAATAGAAAACTTTGTACTACTGAGGGATAATGGAAGCAATTAAATAAGAGCAGAATAGAATATGAATGAAAATAATAAGCTTTTTTCTGGGGTTATCAGGAAGGAAGTTGCAGATAAGCTGTCAGAATTGAAAACAGGGCTTCACAGGAGCTGCATGCATATTTTCTTTAAAGTAAGCATGTGCAGGTGAAGACAAGTACCTGTGGACGCAATGAGAGTTCTTGATCATAAAATACAGGAATAGATGTCAAACACACTCGTAAGGAAAGTTTGAATGGAAAATGGTTGTGAGTTGATAAAGTAAGAGCACAAGTCCCTAATTGGTGTGAATATTGACAAAGTATTTCGTACTATGTCTGGTAATTACATGGTAGAGCTGAATAGAGGATGCACAGAATAGTGAAAATTTGGATGTCACATTTTTTTTTCTCATTTAGAGCTCACTTTTCTCTTTCACTTTTCTTTAAAATTTTTCTATGAATACTTTCCTAATTTTAATATAACCTTATCGTCCTGTACTGTGAACCTCAAGTACTTTATAAATCACCAGTGCTGGCAGGTTAGGGTTTGCACACACACTTGGCTTCAGGGTGTATGGGCTGTGCAGTCGCCCAGGGCTGGCGCTTAGAAGGGTCCCACACTCTGTTTCATGCTCTACTGTTGCTGACTTGATAATTCCCAATAATTTTTAAATAAAGGGACCCACTTTTCGTCTTTCACTGAGCACTGCAAATTATGCAGCTAGTCTTGCACACGTCCCCTTAAAGCTGAAAATCTGTTCTGCTCTTTTCTTCCACTTCACAAAGATGCATTTCAGAGAGATTCCATTGTCAGTATAACTCTCTTTAGAGTAGATTGCTATCACTCTTTCTCATTTCCTCTGGGTGGAAAATTTCTGAGGGATAGTCTAAATTGTCTAGAGATGTGACATCATATGATTATTATTGTTGCCTAAGGATTCCTCCTTATTGTTTTTCTCAAGGATTTTATTGCTATAGATTAAGTTAGAGGACTCAGGGCAACACAGATTTGTGAGGAAATGATGGACATAATGTTCTTAAGGTTATTGTGGGGCACTCATTGGGAGAGATCTAGGAGGCATTTGGTAAAATGGTCTGAGTTTAGGAGACTGGCTTAAGATGGACGTCATCAGCCTTTATGATTTTCATGAAGCCATGGCTGTGGATGTCAGCTGTAAGGATGAGGGCCCCAGGCCAGATACCTGGGAAGTGCTGACGTCAGGGGTCGCAATGAGAAGTCCACACTAGACAAATAGAGCAACAGAGAAGTAGAAAGAAAGAAGCAAAACTTGAAAGAAAATACAGCAACAGTTCAGTTCTACTTCTTTATATGTATCTTGTGTTACTGTCAAATTGGCTTTCCTCCACTTTTTGCAAAACATTTACCCTGTTTCCCATACATTCCCCACATTTTTGGTCAAGATCTTTTTTATATTAAAGATAATGCTCAAATATCACTCTTGGTACTCTATACTCTGGTACTCAGACAGGTTTGTTACTCTTCTAATATCCCTAGAACTTTCTTTCTACTTCTCTTTTATCTCATAGTTTGTCTTTTCATTGGAGTTTCCTAAGCTTTTCTCACTTTTCCTACTGAGTTATAAATGGTTTTCATGAAAAATCCTTGCCTAAATATCTTTGTATCTCCATCAGAAAATAATAGAGTCCAATGTGCATATGGGTATGCCTGTGAATATATGTGAAATGAAGAATAAATTGCTAGATTTGAGCTGAGTCTAGCCAGCTATGCAGAGCAGCTGGTGGCCATGGCCAAGAGCCTGTGAGTGCCTCCAGGCATTCCAGTCCAAGCCTGCAGAGGCCATTCCCATGCAGGGATGTCACACTGGAGCAGGCACATTGGGGGTCTTGACTCTTTCAGAATGCTAGTGCCAAGTGGAGATGCATCCCTTTCTCCCTCACCCTTTCCAGATGCAGAGTGGTTTTGCCTGCCACAAATTCCCCTGCACTCTGCAATGTACTTCCCTGTCTTCTAGGACCTCTCCGGAGTGAAGCTCCTTGGAAATGAGATTCTAACTTGGTTGGACCATGGAGCAGAATGCAGCAAATAGTAATATGTATTTCAACAAAGCAGACTGTTAGGCAGATTCAACAGCAGGTCCAGGGGCATCCATTAGTGGTACAAGTCAGTGTTAATCACTAGCCTGTTAATCACGTCAACTGGCCAACCTAACATTGTCCACACTGTCCCTTTTGGACAAGGTCACATCATCACACGAGAACCTGTATCTGGGACAGAGAATCTGTGGCAGATTTTGTTGGATCTGCACAGACAAATCCAGCTCTGGGGAAGGAACAGAGGACAAACGTTGCAGGTGCAGGGCCAACAGGACCCCACTCAGCAGATCATCATTCAACAGCTGCAGGCAGCTTGCAATGCCAGCCAGACACAAACACAAACACGGTTGCAGATCGCTGTCCAGGAGCAGCAAGTAGCACAGACTGTTGAAGGGCAGACTATCTTCTATCAGCCAGTTGATGCAGATGGCATCACTCTCTAGCAAGGCATGACCACCATCTCAGCAGCCAGTTTGGCAGAGGCATGGACTGTTCAGACAGAGGCCAATACCAACAAACCAGCAGTGGGCATTGTAACTCTACCAGTGGCAGGCTGTATGATCAATTCAGGAGGGACGGTAATTAATGATGGTTCCTGGGGGTGGCTCTGTGCCTGCTATCCAGGGAATCCCTCTACCTGAGACAGAGATGCTTGAAGAAGAGCCTCTTTATGTGAATGCCAAACAGCCCATCATCTTTGTAAGAGGAGGCAAGCCCAGGGTTAATCTAGAGGAAGAAGGGACATTCCAAAGGAAAGAAGGAAGTACCTGTATGAGACATGCCATAGCACAGAAGCGTGGTGAAAACGGGCAGGATGATTATTCTCTCCAAAGGAAAAGGATTGTCCCCCATATGCAGGAGCCACACCAAATAAATTTTTTAAAAAAGCAATGGTACAGATCATCCAAGTGTTCTCATACCAGGCCATGTGATGCAGATGATCAAGGTTGTATTCCTTGCCACTGTTTCCACCTGTTTTAGAAAATTAATCAACTCTTTTGAAGGGATAGTCAAAACCACATTCTGCCCTTTCATACAGAGCAGAGACCACTTAGTTTTTAATAAGGTTCTCAGTATTGTAATTGCAGCAACATCTGGGAAATGGAAATGGCAAGCTTTTGTCTCACCCTTTCAGTCCAGACCTATTTCAGACTGTGGATAACATTGACATTTCACAGATTAGGATGCATCAAGGGACCCATGCTAGCCCAACATGAGGACTTATGTTGACTGGGCAAGCAGGCCACCCAACTCAGCAGGAAAGAAACTTCTCAACCTAAACTGTAATCAGGGAAGTCATAGCCCCCTCATTCCCACAGGAATTTGGTTAAACAGCATCTGTGCTTCTGGTTGGGGAGCTCGTTTTGACTAACTGAACAAACATGTTATATTCATGGATGGCTTCCAGACACAGAAATTCAGTATTGTTACTTGGAAACAATAAATTCTCTGAGATATAAATACATACATACATTACATACATACATACATATATCGTTTAGCTTAAAACAATGATTCTCAAAGAGTTCTTTGACAAACAGTAGTTCAGAATATGTTAAGAATTGTTAATGTCTGGCAGAAGGGGTCCTGTGATCATTATGGTAATATATATGTTGAAAACTAAAGAGATTTCTATACTGCAGGACTTACCAGACCCTCCAGTGTTTTTAAGTTTTGTGAATATCTAAAAGGGAGGTAGAGTGTGCAGCACTTGCCAAAATTATTTGACATAAAATCAATTCATTTCCAGCATCTAATGGAACAGCTTTTCTGTGAAATACACTTTAGGGGCACCTGGGTGGCTCAGTTGGTTGGGCGACTGCCTTCAGTTCAGGTCATGATCCCGGAGTCCCAGGATCGTCCCACATCTGCCTCCCCGCTGAGCGGGGAGTGTGCTGCTTCCTCTGACCCTCCCCGTCTCGTGCTCTCTCTCACTCTCTCTCTCAAATAAATAAATAAAATCTTTTTTAAAAAAAGAAATACACTTGAAAGAATATCAACTTAAGTTTTAATAATTTCTTTCTTATGAAGTAAAACATGAAACTACTTGCTCATATATGCATGAAAAAGTGACCTTTTTAAAATAGTGAAATATTTGGTAAAAATAAATGTATGTGATATTTGATAAGATTTCTCTATATTACTGGTATTTTCACTATATAAATAATATATACTTGGAATATTGTGGCTACTGATTATTGTAGTTCCATATTTGTATCTCAGAAATAATAACTTTCAATATTCTGACCATATACACTCTTTTTCCCTGTCTTTCAAACTCTTACAACTCCTAACTCTTCCTAACTCTTACTACTATGATCTCATTAAGAGTTCCTACTTTTTTTCAATTATCTCCCACTTAATCAGATCATGTTTTCTTCACTGCTCTCCATATTAACCCAAGAAAAGAGGAATACACCAAGGACTCTCTCACATAGATATTTGCAATGCTTAGTGTGGAGATTACTAAATAAATAAATAAATAAACTTTTTAAAAAATGGATTAAAAAAAGCATGTATTGGCAAAGCTGTGGAGAAAAAGGAACCCTTTTAAACTGTTGGTGGGAATGTAAATTGGTTTAGCCTATGGAAAACAGCATGGAGTTTCCTCAAAAATTAAAAATATAACTACCGTATTATCAAGTAGTCCCACTCCGGGATATATATCCAAAGGAGATGAAATCAGTATCTTGAAGATATATACACTCCCATGTTCATTGCAGCATTATTTTTACAGTAACCAAGATTTGGAAATGACCAAAATGTCCATTGACAGATAAATAGAAAAAGAAAATGTGGTCTGTACATACAATAAAATATTATTTGGCATTGAAAAAGAAGGAAATGTTGCTGTATATGAGATACTGGTAGTTACATGATACTACTTACATAGAGATATAGAAAATAGTCATTAATATAGAATTACAGAATAGAATGGTGGCTACCACGTGCTGGGGGAAGGGGCATGGGAAGTTGCAGTTCAATCGGCATAAAGTTTCAGTAATATAAGATGATCAGAGTCTAGATATCTGCTGTAAAAATGTATATAAATAAACGATAATATAAAAATATGATGAAAAAAAAACCTCTTGCCTCATCTGTTAATTAACAGGTGAAGAGAGAGCAAATGTGAAGTTTATTTCCGACTTTTAGGGCCAATGTCAAAGGTTGATAATGTTAGATGTGGTCCAAAGAATCCCAAAGTCTCATAAATCTTACCAATCCAGTAAATAACTTCCTCTCCCAGAAGATATCCACAAAGGAGAAGTAGAAGGAAGGTAGGGTATTTGTACTCTAACTTCTTCTTTCCAGTAGGGTGGGGAGAAAGTCTCTTCTATGTGGAAATAAAAATATGGTTGAATAGGCATTCCTCTCAACATTAAGCATTATTAGAACTGTACTTTTCAGGGTCACTCAAATCTCTATTCTTCTTAAAGTCAGTTACTATATATAATTTCTTCTCTTAATTGGCACTTATAAGCATCTTACATGTTTAATATTTCTTTTTTAGTATTCTTTCTTTGTTTCCACAACTGATCTTTCTTCTAATTTCTTCCCATTTTCCTCCACTCTGATATATCCATTAAATTCCAGTCTTACTTAATCCTCTTGCCTTTCATTCTTTTCTGCTGCCCGTGTTTACCAAAATTTTTCATTTTGTGAAATATATAGAAAATAAAATAAATATTTTTGAGCCATTAGGTTAAAAAATTGCTTAACCCCAAAGATAACAGGTTTAGTGGCTACAACTGCCTTAAGCCCAACATCCACCATGAAGGCTGAAATAATAACTTCGCACCCTTCTAACACATTCTTAGCACACTTGAGTGCAATGACAAACTAGTTGGTGAGTTTGCTCGCATTTTATCATGGATTCTCATTGAAATCTTCATATATCATCTATATGCTATCAGTTTCCAAATCTCAATCCCCAGATACTCTTTTGCATTCCAGATCTGTTTATATAAGCAATATTAAACGTATCCACTTGGATGTCCATCAGTTATCTCAAATTTATCTGTAACCAAAAGTTCCCCCCCAAACCTTTCTCACCTACTTTGACTAAGCTGGGGTTTCTTAATCTCAGCACCACTGACCATTTTTTCCAGAAAATTATTTGTTGTGGGAGGCTGTCCTGTGCATTGTAGAATGCAGAGGCCAGCATATCGGACTTCTGTCCTAGATGCTAGTAGCATCTCCCTCAGTCGTAACAATCAAGGAGATATTGCCAATGTCACCAGGTGGGGAGAGGGCAAATTCGCTCCCAGTTGAGAACCATTTCATCAAAGTGTTCAAATCAGAAAAATAAAACCCATTTTAGAGTCCTCTGTTTATCTTATGCCCCTTATTTTAAGTGTGTAATAATTAATTTATTCAACAATTATTTTAGTCTTCACTGACACTAAATTGTTTCAGACTTTTGTCATCTCCTGTTGGACTGTTTTAATTGTCCCCCAAACAGTCATCATCATTCTATCTTCTGAAATTTGCTATGAATCATTGTCAGTTACATCAAAGTGGTATTTCCAAAGCACAGAGTTAATAAAGATAGTCAATTAAAAACCTTTCAGTAGTTCCTAATCACTAAGAGGATAAAGACCTAAACATAGCCTTTGTCCTAGAATATATGAAAGTCATATGACTAGCCTCTCCACTCCCAATTAATTACAGCATCCTGTGGAAAAGATAAATATTGATAACAGTAGTTTCAAAATTTAAAAATATGATTGAAAAGCAAAAACAAAACAGAGTCTCCAGTAGTGTAGAACGCTATAGAGAGGTTGAGAAAATGAAGTTTGAAAGGTATACGTTTGATTTATTAGATCATGCGATTTCATTGAAGAGATGAGAGCAGAAGTGAGAATTTAGTTAAGGAATAAAAGCTAAGGAATGAACAGATTGTGAGGCAGCAAGAGGAGAAAATTCTTTCAAGGTGTTTGGATAAGAGAAAAATGAAGTTTTATATAATGCTGATTGTAAAGTGATTGATGGTGGTTTTTTTGTGATTGAGATTAGAAATACTTGAACAAGTTTTGGGTCAAAAGTAATTAACAGAAAGGCCAAATGGGGCAGATAATCATCCTATTCATCAAAAATAGAATTATAAGAGGATAATGAGTTGCAAGTTAGGAAAGATAACCTTTGTTCCATTTTGGAAATGTTGAGTTGAGACGTTTGTGATATATATGTTGGAGATGCCCAGGAAATATTTGACAGGGTGAATATATGGATATTCAACTTAGAGGAGAGGTCTGGGAACCATTAACGTAAATATAGATATTAAAGCTGTTTGTTTAAAAAGAAAAACTGTCTGTAGCCCTCATTTTCTATGGAAGAAGTATTCTTCTTCCAATCTAAGGATAATTTCTCCAATGAGGATTTGAATTTCCATTCCATTTGCTGTAATAAGACACTTGTTTGAATAGTGTTTATATCATATTACCTTTATCAGTTTTCGTTTGTGTGTTTGTATTTCCTGGTTTGGATGGTGGAAAAAGTGTATGGGGAATTAAATGATATGATTGAGTTATATTACCTGAGAAGTCCTTTCTATTTTCTTTCTTGACTATTCAAGCACCCAGAACACCTTTTGATGTACATTTTAATCAAAAAGTTGGAAAACATGGCTTAGAATGAGTCAAATGAAGTCTGAATAGATATTCTAAACCCACAGCAAAGATAAAATACTGATTTTTAAAAACTATGATGTTAGAGTTACTTTGGGGCCCAACATTGGTTTTGAATATTAAGAGCCAAAAAGTCTGGGAGACTCAGAGCATGGATTTATCATGTGAGAGAATTTGTGGTGGTATAAGGACAGTCTCCACAGCAAGACAGAGGATGAAATAGAGTAATATTAGAATGCTAATGGTACTTAACTGGGACTGTCCTTGTGCTGGGAAGTAGAAATAGATGTGATAGAAACTTTAAGATAGATTTAGGAATGGAGTAGCAGAAGAGACTTCCTATTGTTTCACTTCTGTAATTCTTGGAACGGGCAGTTTCTCAGAATGGCAGGTGTCAATCTGGATAAAAGTTATAGCAGAAAAAATATTCTGAATCTCTCTCAGAATTTTTGAATGTCTTAAAGCACTGAGTTTTTAAAAAATAGAAGAAATCATTAATCATAAGTGATGGAGTTATCTTGACTTTTCAAAATTAGATATATAGCCATTTAGCAGAATTTTGAGTGTGTAAGGTTAGGGGGAGAACTGGTCCAAACTTAAAAACATAAAATTTGGGGTGCCTGGGTGGCTCAGTGAGTTAAGCATCCAACTCTTGATTTTAGCTCAGGGCATAATCTCAGGATGTTGAGATCAAGCCCCACATCAGGCTCATGAAGCCTGCTTGAGATTCCCTTTCTCTCTCTCTGCCCCTCCCCCTTGCCCATGTGCTTTCTCTCTCTCTCTCTTAAAAAAAGCATAAAATTTATACTATCCTTACATTTTTAAACATTTATTACATGCTTAGTATATTCAAGGGACTGTACTAGGTTATGGAAGTTAGAAGTAAATAGACCCATAAGGTCCCTGATCCCATGGATCTTACAGTGGATGAAGAAGGAAACGCACTAAACAAGTACCTATGCATTCAATCTGGGTGTTATGAGAAAAAAATCAGGCTACTCTATGAATGTATAACAGGCTTAACATGAACGTGTGAGTTGTAAACAGCTGCCTGGCAAACAATGACACTCTTAAACTAGGTCCTTAAGAGTGAATTAGAGTTAGCTTGGTAAAATGAGAAGGTAATTCCAAGAGAAAGAAATGAAAAAAAAAAAAAACCAAGAAATAGCGTATTTTAGGGGTGCCTTGGTGGCGCAGTCATTAAGCGTCTGCCTTCAGCTCAGGGTGTGATCCCAGCGTTCTGGGATCAAGCCCCACATCAGGCTCCTCTGCTAAGAGACTGCTTCTTCCTCTCCC
Organism: Ursus americanus; assembly: GCF_024610735.1. Taxonomy (NCBI): domain Eukaryota; kingdom Metazoa; phylum Chordata; class Mammalia; order Carnivora; family Ursidae; genus Ursus; species Ursus americanus. Next base: position 40,280,823 of record NC_142136.1, read on the forward strand.
ACTCTCCCTGCTTCTGTTCCCTCTCTCGCTGGCTGTCTCTGTCAAATAAATAAATAAAATCTTTTAAAAAAAAGAAATAGTGTATTTTAAATACTTAAATAAGGTTAAACAGGAACATAGGAATAGAGGATCAATGTGGGACCACGTGAGGCTACTATTAGTATAATACACTGTAGTTTCATTTTGCAAATATTTATTAAGTGCAGCTGTGTGTCAGGAGCTGTGTTCACAGTAATAAATAGGTTATTCCATAGAGCTCCTCACATGACAACACATAAATAGACCTTAAATAAGAATATTCTATATGCTATACTGGTCAGGTGTGTAGATGTCCGCATAGCACTCTAGCCTTTGGCATTCAAGAAGACTTCCTAAACAAGGAAGCATCTAAGCTAGTTGTGATTATTGGGAAAAAACTAAAAATTCAGGGCAAGGTGAAATAATAATCACAGATATTATTGCAAAAACATACAAGTGCATGGAAACAAAAGAAGTATAAAAATTCATGTAGTTTATAATCCTGCAGTGTTAAATCTGAGGTGTAGTAGAAAGGAACAGAAGGCACATGAGAAAGTCATGAGAAATATCATGAAAAATTTGGCATGCCCATTCCATGGAACTTACTTTTGTGAATCATCTTTTTGCTGATGTTCAGGGGTATTCTGAAAAACTTTAAGAAGTTAAGTCAGATTTGCTATATAAAGAGCGCAGTGTAGATATGGATTGTAATTTGTGGACAAAATAAATTAAAAAGAAGAGCAGTTCAGAATCATCATAAAATTTCAGGAGATAAATTATGAGTGCTTGAGATAAAGCAATGGCATTCTGTTTTGTGCAGTTGCAATGAACATAATTGATCGTTTACCCAAGATTCATTTCCCTTTTGCACTATTTGAACTATTCAACTTTTTAAGAATCCCCCTTTCCAGGGGCGCCTGGGTGGCACAGTCAGTTAAGCCTCTGACTCTTGGTTTCAGCTCAAGGCCTAATCTCAGGGTCCTGAGATTGAGCACCACATCGGACTGAGCTTGGAGTCCATTTGAGATTCTCTCTCCCTCTCCCTGCCCCTCACTCTTGTGCTCTCTCTCTCTCTCTTTCTCTCTGTCTAAAATAAATAAATCTTAAAAAAAAAAAAAAAAAAAAGAATGCCCCCACTCCATATATCTCCGTATAACCTGGAAAAGTTGACTAAATCCCCAGCTGGGAAGAGAGGGCACAGTTGATTTAAATGAACCAGTACATTGTATTTCATTGAGCAGGCACTGATGAAGTACTGGGCACACACAAAATTGGGTGACCACTCTTGCTGGGAACACCGGAATTAATGGGCTTTCTCTAAGGGCATGCGTAAGAACCAGAGCTGTTGAAACCATTACATTAATACTAAAACACGATCATGCACAAAGAATCATAAATACAGCAAAGCCATGGCTGAACCATGACTTGCCATAGCTCTGCTTATAAATTTAAGCCACTTTGTGCTGGGTTTTGGTTACCTTCAGCAGGAACCATCCTAAATGATAAAACAAATATATTTGGAGCCATCTAGATGATTCACAATTACATTTAGAACATTATTTATATCTTCTTTTAGAGGATCTTGTCTCTCTTTGCCCTCTGTAGGCTTTTAAGAATTATTACATTTTATAAAATCTGTGAAATTGAAGAAGGCAAGTTTAGGCAGAAAGGGAAGCATTAACTTTCAGTGTCCTTGCTTGAACCTATTTTATCAGACCTTTAAAGTTATTTTTATATTGTTTTGATACTTAATTTTTTATAGCTTGTGAAAACGTATTTGTCTGCCAGGGCCCAGAGAGAATTACAGAGAAGGCTGACAGATGATTCTGTCATCACTCTAAATGTCATTAGCCTGGCAGTTCTCTCCAGAGCAAACAGAAGTACATATATAAATGGGGGGGAGGGAAATTGGATGGCAATATAAATATTTTTGTAGTGATTTAATGATATCTAGTCACTTAAATAATGTTCTCAACATGCTTTATATTTAATATGTAAACTAATATGAATGTTAAATGGTAGTTATTTTTCCTATGTATCATAATAATAAATATATTAACAATAAATGATTTGTATGCCACACAATATGAAATATAAGTTTTACTCAAAAACTATGGTGAGGGACACATAATTTTAATTAGTAATGTTTACCAAAAAAGAGCTACAACTTTCTAGTTAAGCATTTCACCGCTTAAAAATATGTAGCAATTGTAGTTAGCATGACAAACGAAAATCAAGACCTTCTCTAAGTGCTAACAGTCTACTGTCCGACCTACACCTATTTTCCTGTTTTCCTTATTCATTCATGACGCAGCCATGCTGTGTAAAATTGCAATTTTTAAAAAGGCGCACATTCATCTCCTTTTGTCATTTGTTTATCTCTTGCTGCCTGAAAGGTTTTCCTTCCCACTTATTCTAACTTGTGAACTGCTTCTCATTTGCCAGCCTCAGCTCAGATTTTACTTTAATCAAGTCTCGATTGACTCTCACAGGTGGCAGAAGTAATAGACTTTTCTGTAACATTTAATAAGCTGGTAACACTATATAAGAAAGTAGTCTGACCAATGCATTCCCATAGTACTATGTATATATCATCATTATAATACTCAGTAACAGTGGTGGATTTACCGTAACACAAATGAATCTTAAGATGCAGAGCCCCTCACTTGCACAGGCTCCTTTGAAGTGCCTGTACCTGGTTTTTTATTTGTATCCTGTAACATTTTTCTTAAAGAGCACCCCCAAAATTGTGTAACCTTCAGACCCAGATATACACTTATTCCTCATATTGCCTCATACTTGTCTGAGACATTTTTAATGACAAAGGTCTTGTCTTATGCATGATTAGTTTTTTAGTGATTATCACTCTTTTATATAGAGCAGAGTCAATAAAGATATTTTAAATAAATCATATCATTGCTTTCATAATGAAGCTGGGTATAAAAGTGGAAAAAAGATGAGAGAAAGATGGAGGAAATTCCTTTCAGAAAAAAAAAAGAAGAAAAGTTGGTACATTTACTTACCTGACACACTAGAAGATAGGACCAGAAAATGCCATGTTAGTCTATACAGGTAGGCAGCCAATTTGACAACTAATATTTATTAAAGATACAACTTCAAGTTTGAGGTAAACAAGGAGATTGGATTGATGGGTTCAATTTTTCAGCTGTGTGGTTTGTGTTTAATAGACAAAATCATTTTCACATATTTAAGATTTGGGGAAACCCTCTATAAAACATTGGATTATTTGAGAGTATACCTTGGGGAAACAGGATAAAGTGATTTCTCTGACTCTGACACTATTGTATTAATATCCATAATCTGCTTTCAGGAGCAAAGTTGTGGACTAGACCTTAGTTTCTACAATTCACATGTCCCCATATTTGTAGTGGAGGAAAAATTATCTGTTATTTCCTTATAAATATTCAAGGGTCAAGCTCAATTGAACTAGAAATATACTTCAAAAGATATAGTAATTGAGAAATTAATATATTAACATTATTTTAATGAGATATTTGGTAATTATTAGTAGTTTATAATACTAGAAATGTCTACTCAAATTCCTGTGGTGCAAAATGAAGTGGATTTCCATGTCTGTACCTATTTTGTTCATTTCTCTTGTCTCCTACTCTTCAGCCGTTTTCTCTATGTGCACACTACCTTAGCACATTCGTTACAGGCCTTTTCCTCTTTCTCTCAAACATATTAGTTAATTAAAAAGGAAAATTAGGATGACTAATGTTAATATTCTTAAATGAATTATTTTTAGTGATATTTTTAATTTAAGTATCTGTTTTAAGCTAATAGTTTCCACACAGTCATCTATTTTGCGTTAATTTCTGTTTAAATTAATAAGCCATTATTTCACTTCATAAAATGGAATAAACCACAAATTGTTTTCTCATTTATTAAAATATGTCTTAGTTGTATTATTAATAATGACTTATACTTTATATACATATACACACATATATAGCTATTTTATATATATACACACACATATATAGCTATTTTCAAAAAGTTCCATTTGGAATATAAGCCTGAACATAAGGGAACAGGTGCATTTTACATTACTACCCTCCCCCGTAAAGTATTAATAATATGCTTCACCAGTCTTAATTACTTCAATGACCTTCTTAATTTAACAAATTCAACTTTCTTCATTTGTAATTTTGCCAGAATAATTGGATAACTAGGCAATGCATGTACCTAAACAAATTAGGCATTTTAATAAAACTTCATTATTCACAGTTCATTAGACAAAAAGTCCGATTTTTTTATTAATTTCAATCATACCTTAGAGTAAGAGTTCAACATTAAACACCATACTTTGTCCTTTTTGATTTAAATTTTTCACAATGTGAAATACAATCAATTTCAAATTAGTAATAAGACATTTATATTGTATTAGAAGGTATCATTTCAATTTCTCTGAGTTGAATGAAATCAGAATGCACTCGATAAGAACTAGGTCATAGAACTAATGAAAATTTAAATATCCTTTTTGGAATCTTTTTATTTGCATGCAAACTTGTATGATTTCATGGACTCTGGTTGGGCTTTCATAGGTGCTTTATGTCTATTGGCCAAGATATTTCCCTCAGCTTGACTGAATTTTAGACAGTCTTCTGACTCTAAGCCCCTACCTCCCTTTTTTAAGAATATTTACTTCAGAAAACTTTTAAGTTCTTTCTCTGTCCCTTTGAGGTGTAAATCTTTTAAAAAGCCTTTTGCCAGTTTTACAACCCAAAATGTATTTTTCAAGGACCTGGGAGGCATCTCTCTGAAATGTGATCATCAAGGAATATAGCCTCCATTATATCCCAGGTTCTGGATGAGGGTAACTGCTTTACCGAGGCAGTCCCCAAAAAGGAGGAAGGTAGAGTATTGCCCTTCTGCATCAAGTGAAAATTATGTCATAGACTCATGATGTCAAGTTGGGAGTGGTGTGTGTGTGTGTGTGTGTGTGTGTGTGTGTGTGTGTGTTGCTCAAATTAATTATGATTATTTAGGAAACACTGTCTGACGCTTCCCTTATATAACAAGTTTATTCCAGCCCAGAAAGAGGTCACATGTCATAAGTTCTGTATTGGCATAGAAGTTACTCATTCAGTCAATAACTGTTTATTGAGCACTTTCAGTGTGCCAGAAATTGATTTTACAATAAATAAGATTGACAAAGTCTCTGCTATCTAGAAACCAATAATCTGTTCAGAAGCACAGCATAAAAAAGTAAAGTTTTTGAAAAAAAATAACTAGATACTGTAACTGAATAGAGCCTAGAATGTACATAGTAGGTAAAGTATCAGAGGGCAACTCTGAGTAGATGATATTTGAGTAGGGACCTGAGTATTGAGAAACTGCCAGGCTAATAAAGATCCATGAGGAAGTATTTTAGCAGGCATAGTTAGAGTAAGAGTAGTAGAGGAGGAAATTGGAGAATGGGGTAAAGAGTGAGCAGATCGTGGAAAACAAGGATGAAACAGATTCTGATAGTAGTGTAGATGTAAGGGTGGGACAGAATGTCTTAGTATGAATTTTCTACAATTAAGGAAGTGAATGATTTGATAACTGGGCAAGTTTGGACCCATGAAAGACTCAACAGAAGGTCTATACTTCCTCAACTATCCCTCTTCAACAGCTATTAGGGAATGAGATCACAGTTCAGTAGAAGAAAAAAAAATTGAGGCTGTAGGCTGCCAAGCATATAAAGGTGCTCATTTTTTCCAAAAAAAATTGTTTTAAAATATCTACCACATAGAGAAAATGAAACAGTATAACAACCCAATGTCTTTAGAACAAAGGTATCCAACCCATTTGGAAGAGTATATATGTAGTGCTTTAACTAATTTATATGCAATCAAGAATATAATGTAAGTCCCTAACATATATAGGATATGAAGATAATTTAAATCTATTTTTAACTAGTATAATTTTATAATTTTTAAGCATACAAAGCTTTTCATTTTTTTGGCAACTTTCAACAATCATGATTATGATCTCTCTACATTTCTTGAAGAACTCTGTCGGATGCAAATTTAAACTTGGGCTAATAACTTTGCTTTCGCTTTGGGCAGTGGCAGTTCTTTTATCCCAAATTGGCTGAAAAATATACTGGTCAAAGCAAAAATAAGAAAAGCAGATAAAGGTATACTAAAGGACAGTATTGGATAAGAGTTATTTGTAAAGGTATATGTACTTGAATTTATTTATTTATTTTTTTACCTCTTGTTTATGCAACTGTCTAGATCCTTAGCTTTCCCCACCAAAGCCTATCAGTGCTTACTTAACATTGTGGCAAGTAAATAAACATCATATATATAATCTAACAATCCCTGGATAGTATCAGTTTATTAAACTATTGAGAAGAGTGGGGAAAATGTTTTTTGCTTATCTATTATATACCAGTCATTGGTAGCAATATCTCCATATTACAGAATCACAAGAAGCTGAAGATCAAAGAATTTATCCCATGCCATTCTGCTAAGAACTGGTAGAGCCAGTTTTTCCTTCATTTTTTTATTGGACTATAATTAACATACAGTGTTATTTCAGTAAAATGATTCATTAATTCCATACATCCATGTATTACTTAGTGTTCATCAAGATAAATGTAGTCTTAAGCCCCTTTATCTATTTTGCCCACCTTCCCACTCACCTCCCTTCTGGCAGCCACCAGTTTGTTCTCTGTATTTAAGAGTCTGTTTTTTTGTTTGTCTCTTTTTTTTGTTTGTTCATTTGTTTCGTTTCTTAAATTCCACATATAAATGAAATCATATGATATTTGTCTTTCTCTAATTGACTTATTTCACTCAGCATTTTACCCTCTAGGTCCATCCGTGTTGTTAAAAATGGCAAGATTTTTTTATGGCTGAGTAATATTCCATTAAATAGAGCACATACACACATACACGTATATACCAACATTCCTTTATCCATTCATCTATCAATGGACATGGGTTGCTTCCATAGTTTGGAAATCGTAAATTTTGCTATTGTAAATATTGCTGCAATAAACATAGGGGTGCATATATCTTTTCAGATTAGTGTTTTCATTTTCTTTGGGTAAATACCTGGTAGTGGAATTGCTAGATCATATGGCAATTCCTTTTTTTTTTTTTTTTTTTTTTTAGGAACTCCGTACTGTCTTCTTCAGTGGCTGTACCAATTTGCATTCTCACCACCTGTGTATGAGGGTTGCTTTTTCTCTATACCTTCACCAACACTTGTTATTTCTTGTCTTTTTGAATTTAGCCGTTTTGACTGGTTTAAAGCACTATCTCTCTATGGTTTTGATTTGCATTTCCCTAATGGTGGATGATGTTGAGCATCTTTTCATGTGTCTGTCAGCCATCTGCATGTCTTCTTTGGAGAAATGTCTATTCAAGTCTCCTGCCCATTTTAAATCAGAGTAGTTTTTTTTTTTTTTTTTTTTTTTTTTTTTTTAGTTTTTTGTGTAAGTTCTTTATATATTTTGGATATTAACCCTTTATCAGATACATCATTTGCAAATATATTCTTCCATTCAGTAGGTTGCCTCTTTGTTTTGTTGATGGTTTCCTTTGCTGTGCAAAAGCTTTTCATTTTGGTGTAGTCCCAGTAGTTGAATTTTGCTTTTGTTTCCCTAGCCAAAGGAGACACATCTAGAAAAATGTTTCTGTGGCCAATTTCAAATAAATTAATACCTATGTTTTCTTCTAGGAGTTTTATACTTGAGTTTTTTATTCACCTTTTGATATAGTTTACTGTATAGGACATTGATTTGGAATCCATGATTTTAGATATTCCTTTTTTCTCTCTAAAAGAACTTGTAAAATTTGCCTAAATTTTTTTAGTATTAATTTCCTCATTGGTCCCCAAATGAAAGTGTTAATTTTATGTTGACTGTAATAACGCATGCAGTTTGCTTAACCTATAGAACTTAACTGAATATAGTTATTTAGAAAAAAATACAAAGATCTTTTCCCTTTTTTTAAAAAAAAAAAACTTCTTGTTCTTTTTCATTTTCCTTCAGGCTATTAAAAATGTAGACTTCATTATTATTAAAATATTTGAGAATGATCTATCTTTGTAATTGTTTGGAGCTCTGTTTTACAATAGCAGTTATCCTATTAGGTTATCCAAGTTAAAATCCTTTGTAAGATGTGGAGGAACAACAGTTCTTGAGAAACAGAAATGGCAGCTAGAAAGTAAATTGAGTGTTTATTTGATAATTCTTTCATTGGCTACAGTTTAAAGTCTAGTTGGCTGTTTGTGATTTGTTGTCCTTAGTTTTGATTTCATAATCTTGAGGCATTTACAGGCTTAGATTTTGATTTGCTTCTGTAGGCTACCACTGCATTAGAGCCACTTCAGTCCAGTGGCCTCCTTGTTTAAATAATTTAACACTACTGACATGATATGTAAATAGTTAAATGAATTGTTACCGTTCGATAAATATTGATAAAGGTGCAAATTAGGAAAACCACTGACATTGAAATTAACAATCATACATAGAAAAGAAGAAAATCAAATTGATAGCCAGGAAAAAAAAACAAACCCATGAGAGATTATTTCAAAGTATAAGTTGAGGTAAACTCATGGGCTTGAGTGTGTGGAGAATCTGTGATGTAGATTCCAGCAGCAGGTAACTATTAGTCATGTAAAAATCACTACAAACCAAATCAGAGGCAACAAAATCTGCAAGTTTAGAAGTAACAGAGAAGAGAAATGTCCCCTTGCATCCCTCTAATTCACCTATAGAAAAATAGATATTATCCTGAGAAGTGATTCTCTTGCTAAAAGAAAGGGAGAAAAAGGGGGTAGGGGGTAATAAGAGTTCAAAGAATCACTGGTCTGCTAACGCTAATTAATTGAACTAAGTCTTAAAAGAACTTTATTTTCATTACAGTCAATTTTTGAAGTTGCTACTATTTAATCATTTAATAAGTTTTAAGTTTATCTTTGTTATATTTGGAAAACATATATATTGGGAACTATCACTTAGCTGTTATTGTTCATTCAAATACTGAGTTTCTTCCTTGCTTGAGAGTCAACACGGACTACTCAGCTATCTTGAAGGGCTCATTACCTCCCTACTTTTTAAACTTATGCCAACCAACGAGAAGTCTAAAGGTGATTTTGAGTTCATTCACACCAGTCATTCAGGTAGTGTATTAAACAACAAAATTCAGCTGAGTAAATGTCCTTCTTCAAAGATTCCTAATTCAAGCAGCATTCCATCTAGCAGATAGAAAAGGAACTCTGAGGACCCACACAAAATGAAGACTTTTTTAGGTAGAAGAGGCAGGACAAGGAAATTCCTAGCGATGAGTGGATTATTTCAGGCAAGGTCACCTTCCTTAGGAGAAAATGAGGGGTCTAACAGGCGGATTACTTCACTAGTGCTGACCAGGAAATTCCAGACTGATTGGTTAAGATTAGAATCATGGGAGAGGCCGAAACTGCAATTATGTTAGGTTTTAAGTCATGCTGTGGTGACAAGGTTTGGCACAAATGGCTGCATTCAGGGCCTGTTCTCTCTAATATCAAAATCTCTGCGAGCCTCCTTTGTCAGAGGAAACCACCCTGTAATTGTAAAAATACATAGTTTCTGTTGAGGTTTCCCTAGACTTTATTTTATTGCTTCTGATGAGGTGAACATTGAGTACTCCATCCTCAAATTACCCATGCATCTTATAGCACTAAGTTTTAAAATTAATATAATGAAAACTGCATATGCCCTAAATCTCTCAGACTTTGAAAGTTGTTTTATTGTGATGGGTCATAAATATTAGAATTTATTCTATTAATTATTTAATATTTCTTTAGATGAATAACAAATTACAAATACTGAGTAGCTCTGGGAACAAGAACTTTTTTGAAATAAGGGAGAAAGGTTTTGTTAGATGGTTTTCAATTTGAACACAGCACACTTAAAGCACGAATAGAAAAGATTTTGACTGTGATGAAAATCCCTGATTAGAGATTATAACTTGCTTTGACAGAGCAAAATGTTCAGTGGACACAATGACATTTGACAGGCATACCTCAGGATGATTAAAGCTCTTAAAGTCATTTCTTATGACTTGCTTTATAAAAACTTAAGTTTTCAATAAAATAATCCTTTACAGAATTTATGTGGAAAGGCATGTTGACATAACTCCTCATTATACTATTGTAGGGAATATTTCAGAAATAAAAACACGCTCAAATGCACTGATACTGAATTATATCATATTTTAGAAATATCTAAGAATGTCATTATATAACTAAGATATTGTTAATTTCTTTGGAAATAATCTTTTGTGAATGTATCATGTCAGTAAATTGTTGTTTCCTTTGTTTTGGTTCTGTCTTCTAAAGGTTGTATGACATAATCCTTACGGATTTATTTTAGTAGAAGAAATTTCTTTATATCCTAGAATACAGTCTCTATGTACTAAAAAAAAAAAAAGGTGTGGGGAAAAATAAGTAAATGCATTAGCAACAGCATGAATTTTATTTTATGAAAATTTTTTTATAAATTTATTTTAAATATCCATTTATGTAGAGATGAAAGAAATTGAAATAACTTTATTAGTAATTCAGTGGACTTTATTCTTGGTTTTGAACAGAATTGCAACCAAAGCAAAGGGAAATATAGCAAGTTTAGGTAATCTCATTCAATATTATTTCAGAAGTAAGGGCAAATACAAATTAAAAAATAAGAGACTTAATTACCCCGTTGGAAGTAAGGGAAGAATTAGAAATTGAAAACACTTCTCTCTTTGAAATGTATATAAATCCTTTTGAAAACCACAAAGGCCTTTTGTCAGCTTCATGGTCCAGGAATGCTTTTCTCAAGGACAGGCGCAGAAATGTAAGCATCAAGGAAGATGGCACCCTTATCTCCAAGTTTCTCTGATTGGGTATAAACTAACTTTAGTGGGCATTTTGTTCCAGATGCAAAACTATTTCCTGTCTTAAAAATACCAGAAATTTGTTTTTCCTGGGTACAAAACCAATTAGCTAACACAGAGCATAATCCCTTTTACCATCTAGGTAAATCTGTGTGACTCTAGGATCTAGGATGATCTAGGATGACTCTGTGTGACAAATGGTGCTACCAAATCCTCTTACATGAAGCCTGGTTATTGTTTATCTTGAGAATATGTGTGTCATGGTTTTGCTCTCCTATACTATATAAAACAGTGAGATTTCTTTCTGTCTTTGCAGTCTCTTAATGGATTGCCTGTAATGTGTGTCACATTCTGGTTTAATAGTTTTTCAATAAAACCGTTTTCTCTGTCTACTACCTTTATGGAGAAGCTTTCTTGGTTGGCAGAAGATTTTGTTTCTAATTATGTTTCCCCGACACAGGTCATTCTTAAACATCTTTGTTTCCTTTTCTGTCCTGATTTGCTTAAGGATCAAAGGATAAAAAGAAGATCAAACGGTATAAAAGCATCAGTGTAGATAAATATTTTAACTATGTATTTGTCTTAACATCTGTGGAAACTACCGTTAGGAAATTTATGGTTTGGAAATAGCTCTTCTAGAACCACTGTAATAGAGTGTGAACTATAAAATTTATCAGTCATTTTTTAAAAGACTTTATTCTTTTAGAGCAGTTTTAGGTTTACAGCAAAATTAAGAAGGAATTGCAGAGATTTCCCATGAACTCCCTCCCACCACATGTGTATAACTTCTCCGATTATCAGCGTCACTCACCAGAATGGCACCATTTTTTCTCCCAAGGATAAACCAACATGGACACATCAAAATCACCCAAAGTCCATAATTTACCTTCGGGTTCACTCTTGGTGTTAAATATTCTATGGATTTAGACAAATATATGTATAATGATTTCAGTCATTTTTAGGAGATTTTTCTTCCTCTACAGAATCACACACTGGAATCAGTATACATTCTTGAATTTTCCTTGTAGGTCTTGAAATTTTCTTGTCACATCCCAGTGATATTTTTCTTTCTTTGATGGGTTATTCTTAGTAGTCTCAAAGTTTTGGTCATCAATTCTGAGCTACCAGATATAGTTTTAACCAAAGCTTCAATTTCTAATGATTTTCAGATACCCCATATACCCTGCAAATAAACTATGCAGAATGATTTCCTGACCCCACTTCTAGTATAACTGAGTGCCTTTCCCACAAGAGTTGCCTCTTAGATGACTGATGACCCAATAAGACCTTTTACTATTACATAAATATATTATGTAGTCTAAGGTTATATAGTATAAATATAAAGCTAGAACAAAGAGCCCAATGATACCATACATATTAAGTTGATAAAATATTGAGATGCTATATTATGTTCTGGGAAAAAATATTTTAAAATGCAAGTTAGAAGAACCTTTTAAACGTAGGTCTTCCAAAGCAGATTCACAAATATATATGTATTAGTAGACTTACTTTAAAAGAAAAACTAGTCTTCAAGTGGTTTTCCCATCAGTCATTTCCTTTACATCCTGAGATAATTAAAGAAAGCAGGGGGTGGACGACAGTGTTTTCACTCTCTTGTGTGGTTCACCATTTGATTAAATAAGTCTAAACTGAAGACAGAAGGAGATGTATAAGCTTCATCATTGCCAGTGGATAATATGAAAACTGTGTCCATTTCCAATGGATAATATGGCACTGTAATATTCAGATAAGGTTAATTTTAGCTGCAGTAATAACAATCCCAAAGTATCAGTGACTAAACAAAATCAAAGTTGATTTCTCATTAACATGGAAAATTGTTGGGGTTTTGGTAGGCTTACCTGGGAGTCTACCCCTTAAGTGATAGCTCACCATCGCCATCAGAGAGGATATCATGGACAACTCACTTGAATTAAATGTGTGTCAAAAAAGTTATTTCCCCAAAGTTTTATAGGAAACAAGTTGTAATTATTAAAATAAACTACTATGGATTTTATATTCCTGAGTAGTTTAAGATATTAAAAAGCATAATTTACAGAATATAAAAGTATAATACCAAAAACATAGTTATCTTTAGATAAATTAATTAAATTATTACTATTTAATTGAAGAAAATGTATTGTTTTCAGTAAGTGTAAAAAGTCATTTAAAATGCCCAAGAACTTTTTTTTCTAACATCAGATTTTTCTAACTCATGTTTAATATTTCAACAGAAAAGGGTTTTCTCAGACATTGTTATATTGTTTTATTTTAGATAAAGTAAATGCAGAGTTACTTTACCTCACCTAGTTATCAAGTGAAAAGTTTTGTTTGAACAACTGGGTAAACACTGATGTATGCTTTTCTCTTCCTTTTACTTCCAGTCAACCATAAAGTTGGAAACAATCGTTTAATGAGAACATCATCCACTAAGCCCTTTAGGCTCACACTGGCTACCTTTGTATCAGCTTTAAACTTCAGTTCATTTTTTGGCTATCTCATCTCCCATGGGCTGTAACTCCCAGCCCATTATGAAGATTGCTTCTGCCCTTGCTGATCTTATACTCATTTATGTTATCCATGATTCAGCTTGGCTTAATTTTGCTAGCAAAATCTTGCAAGGAAAAATTTGTAATGAGGGTCCAAATACATATACTTTGTGAAAGGAATACAATCCATTTATGAATAAATGAATTTCAATATTAAGAGATTGCCCTACATAAGAAAATTAAAAGTATGAAACTGCTTGCCTGAATAAAATATTTGAAAGTTGAGAGCCCATTAAGTAATCAATGTATTCATTTCTCACACTTCATCACTGTGAGAGTCAGAACAATTGATTCAACCTGGGAAAAATGTTCATAGGTGTCCAGAAATTTGCCTTCAACTCATTCTACCCCCCACTTTGTGGATGAACATTGTTAAAAACTCCTGGGGATGAGAAGACTATACCCAAATGAAATCTTTATCAATAGTGGCAAAAGAAAAAGGAAGAATAAGTGACCATACAATATAAGTAGATCAAATGGTGGCTTGGACAACAACAACCTGGATTATTATTTATCTGTTGTTTGGGTCCAAGATGCTAGTGTGCCAGTTTCATAAAAGATAATAGAGCTATGTTTTTGAATCAGTATTTTTGTTGTTGTTCTGGGTTACTCTGATTTCATTAACATGTCACGAAGAACAATCTGATAATCAGTTAAATAATGAAGAATAAGAGACTCTTAAAGCAAACACATTAGCGTGACAACACAGCATGTCAGAAAACACTCAAAGAAAATATTTCAGCGTATTTTTTCTTTCGTAAATGAAAAAGATAACAGACTGTTCACAGGTTACTTTTTTCTCATCAACAAATACATATGGGATACCCATAGTGTTGCTCATTCCAAGAACTTTTCCAAGGGAGGGCTATATAGCCTAGTGATATAAGGAGAATGATCTTCAAACTGGAGAAGAATAAAGCAAACAGTTAAAGAGGAATTCAGGCAGAAAGAGAATGGTTAATAAAAGAGTACCTATCTGAGCTAAAATATTTCAAATTTTAGGCCTTGATTTGTTAAATGTCAGTGTATTAAAAGCACTGGCAAATGCAGTGCCATCCCCAAGCTTCTATCCATACTCCTCAATGGGTCATAGGGTGTGAGAGATGTGTACAGTGACAAAAATTAAAGTTTATTTGTGAGTTGTAAAATATTTACTCTCTAGAATAATGAAATAACCTTCCATAACCATTATTTCCTTACAGGACATACTTTTTTCCCTGAAATACATGAAAGCTACAACTTCAACTTAAGTTTTAAAATAAATATATTTTGGGGGCGCCTTAGTGGCTCAGTTGGTTAAGCGTCTTACTCTTGGTTTTCCACTCAGGTCATGATCTCAGGGTCATTAAAATCAAGGCCTGCATGGGGCTCTGCGCTCAGCACAGAGTCCGCTTGAGATTTCTTACCCCTTCCTCTCCCTCCTCCACTGCTCCTCCCCCTGTTCAGGCATATGCACTCTCTCTCTCAAATAAATAAATAAATAAAATATTTAAAAATAAATAAATAAAACATATTTATATTTGTCAAAACTCACCCCATATTCCTCATTTTTCTCATTTTGGTCTGCATATAAAAAAATGTTACCATTTGGCATTTGGAAACCAATGACATACAGTGATTTCTAAACTTATTTAAGATGCTACTTTGGGTAGCATCTCAAAAGATCTGTAGTCCGTGGAACACACTTAGGAAAACACTTTTCTTGACAATATCTCATTGAAATTTGTAATCAATAACTGTTATAAAGACACTGAACATGATTTTGCTCTTGAGAATAATACGTCTGGAAGAAAAAAATGATATATACATTAAAAAGTTTTAAAATGCATGTGGTAGAATGAATTAAACAAGCGCGATTCAAGTGTAGTTACAAATGTACTCCTTTAGGTGAAAAAGTAATTTAAAAACAGGATATAAATTCCTTATTTAAAATAATTTAATGTAAAGATATTTTTATAAGAAGTGAAGTAGAAATAAACAATTTGATGTAATATTAGGCTTGGCCAGGGATCAGCTCATCACTTGTGCTTTCTAAATAGGTTTTTAAACCTAGCCTTGTGCATTTATTTTTATAACATATGAATACTTTCATGCTACAATGTAGACTTGAGTAGTTGTAACAAAGACCATATACTCACAAAGCTAAAAATATTTGCTGTCCATTTTAACCAGGAATGTTTGCCAATATCTGGGCTATATTAAGAAAAAAATATTGTCTGGATCAAAAGAAGTAAGAATGTCTATGTTCTTTATGTTGCTTCAAAAACAATAATTAGCTCCTATTAATTCTTTAGATTTCAGGTCAAAAAGACGCTTTATCAAAGAGGCATTCATGACTCACACTCACCTAATCCATAAAAGATTTCTCTTATATAAGGTATCAGAGTACCCTGTTCTTTTTTGTTTCAGTAATTATCACAATTACAAACATTTTGGTATGATTATTTCATTATTCCTTTCTCCCTCGTAACTCAAAAGCTCTATACCAGAGATATGTGTCTATTTTGCTTACAACTCAATAAATATATATTGAAAAACATCAGTGGACAGTACAAAAATTACAAGGAACATATAAAATAAAAGTAAATGTAATAAAAGAAGTAGAAACATTGTGCAGCATGTTGAAATTATGGGGAATTACTACAAAAAAATTCAAACTAAAGCAAACCAAAACCTTTCTTACCCTGTGCCGGTCAGAATCATTCAGAGCTAAATAGGAAAGTAGAGATTTGAGGGGCACCTGGGTGGCTTAGTCAGTTAAGCAGCTGCCTTCGGTTCAGGTCATGATCTCGGGGTCCTGGGATTCGAGCCCCATGTCACGCTCCCTGCTCAGCAGGAAGCCTGCTTCTCCCTGTACCTCTGCCCCCAACCCCCACTCGTGCTCTCTCTCTCTCAAATAAATAAATAAATAATCTTAAAAAAAAAAAGAAAACAGAGATTTGATAAATGGGATTGTTAATTTGCTAATACTTTATCTCTGAAGATAAAGAGACTTCTACATATGATCACTTGCTCAGTTGTACAACTACAAGATATCAGAAAAGTAAGTCATTTATCACATAGCAGGAGCAGATCAAAATACAACTGCTCTGCAGAAGGCATATCTGAAAACAGCAACAACAAATATTTTCACCAGAACTATTAAAAAAATTCACCATTCAGATAAATCACTCCTGTTTCCCTCAGCGAAGCTGAGAAAGCAAGGAGAGGCCCATGGTTTTACTACCCTAGAAGTCACCCCAAATGGCAAACATGAAATCACAGAGAAAGGAAGCTTTCCCTTATACACTGGAGAATATACCACATATATGTTGCTGCAGTTATTAAGCACGCACATTAAGGATTGTTATGTCTTCTTAGACACATAACAACTTTATGATTATGGAATGCCCTTTTTTATCGCTGGTAATTCTTGCTCTGAAGTCTACTTTGTCTTTAATAAAGTCTGCTTTGTCTTAGTATTTCCTTCCTCTTGCCAGAAACATGAAGGTTTTTATTTATTTCCTTACCATGAGAAACTGGGGTTTTCCCTAGGGTGAAACCCATAAGAGCATTGTTGCCCTCTAACAGTCAGGCCCCATGGAATCATCCCCTCCCAAGCTTGTCCACATCTTGCTGGCAGTAATTCATCAGATTTTCTGTTTCTTTGGTCCTGCTTATAGCTTAAGTAGACTCGACTCTAGACAAGCGTACCTTGAATGTGATTCTCTGCATTCACCTTTTTCTCCAGATTTCGGAATGGTAGTTTTCCTTGTGACTTCAATTCTCTGATAGATCCAAGAAAAGTCACTGATTAATTAGTTTTTACCTTTTCTCTTATTGTAATGATGCCTTCTGGGCTCTTTACACATTGACACTTAACTGGACCATCCTTTCAAAGGTATGTGTATTCTGAACAGTCTTAGCAAGAAATAAAGATAGTTACCTCCTCGGAGGCATAAGACAGACATGCTTATAGTCCAGTAAATAAAGATAATTTCTTAAAGGGCAGGCATGTTTACTATCCACTGTAAAATAATTGGGTTCCCTATGCTCAGGATTTTGTAATATAATCTAGTTTGTGTGCAAGTGTTTCTTCTCCCTTTTCACATCATCCTGTGGGAACTGGGGTTCAGGGAACCAACACAAACATTGTTATTCTGGCTATTCAACTTGCTATGAGTAATAAACTGTCTTTTGTCTATGACCCAGTAATCTTATGTCTTCTAACAACATCAGTGAATTTATGACAGACTAACAACTTAGATCGGATCGATTGTTCTCAGATCTTTGCTCCAAAAACATTCACTAGATTCATTTATTTAAATCCAAACCTCAGACTGTGATCTAACATAAGGCTACCCTTGGTTGATTGGGGGAGTTTTGCAGTGGGTTAATGGACTTATTATTTATGTTCACACTGCATGAAGTGGTCTCTACCATGACAGCCATACAACTGGAAAAGGTAGTAAAAACCAAGTCCCTGATTCTAGCTTAAATATTCAGTAATACAACTTTTGTCTTGGAAGTCATTCATTCTGCCTCATTCCACTTTTGTTTTTATGGATGATAGAAAAAGTTTACATTTTCCTCTTGGGAACCAAAATATAGTCTACTATTGTAAACACATCTTATGATACTTGAATTAATATCTCAGGGCAGGAAGAGAGGTCAATATAGAAACTTAAGGAGAAATCCACCTGGATTTTTAAGGTAGACCTTGTTCGTTTATAAGGATTTGTGGAGGTCAGGTATGGAACCGTGGAGGACATTATTGAACCTCGTCCCTTTCCTTGAAATACCATTACCTTAAGTAAATTCTGTGAGGCAAGTTGAATGGATTTGGTGACAGCAAACATCCATCAGATCAATCAAAGACACCGACAAAATGGCATACTCAGAGAAATTCTTCAGAAACCAGGAAGGTTAAAAAATTGAAGGTGGATATTCTTGGGAGATAATTCTTCATGAGCCTTTCATGTTTCTACATGACTTATGAGAAGAGTCAGTTGATTGTCTTTATTCAAGGCTACCTTCTCAAGGATGCTTGTGTCACAAATAGCCTTGGAAGGAGATCATGAGCATCTTCTTTGAGATAAAGGATAGTTTTGATTACATCCTTGGAAAACAGAGACAGTGTTTTCCTCTAGGCAGAACAGCAGGCATGTTCGCTGCACCTTATTAAAATGTTGGGATCACTAAGCTCAAAATTTCTCTCTCTTAATGCAGTCTTTTCCTTGCTTAGATTTAATCTATCCTTCTTCATACACCCCTGTAGAAAATGTTACTATGGTAAACACAAATTTTGATACTGTAACTATTGCTTTTGCTATGCATAACTTTCTTTGTCTCTGAGACAGGAGTCTTGAGTCTTTTACCAGCATCCATAAACTGGTGGCAGACTATAAACTAAAAAGTATTATAAAATCTCAGACCTCTCTCAGTCTTGACAACCATTCCCAAGTATTAAAATCAAAATAATGAATAGAACTAAATATGGTATATTTACAAATATGAGGAAATGAACAAGTGTATCTTCATGGCCTTGAAAAATGTCCTAAAAGAACAAAAACACTAAATTAACTGTTAAGTAACAAAACTGATAACTGCAATTCAATTAAAGCTGGGAATTTAATTTCTTTAGCAAAATGTAGGGTGGGCCTAAGGGAAGTTTCAGAATTAGTGTTGCTGGAGGAAGAAGGGAGAAACAGAAAATAATTATTTCAGATTATACTGTGGATGTTGAAAGGAGACAGAAGCGGTATTAGCACCAGGTAGTAGTAAATGCAAAATTTCTTTTTGAGACCCCAAAATTTCCACAAACTAATCTCAATCAATTGTGGGATTACAATCACATTATCTTTGAGTTACCTTAGTATAACTTGCAGTCAGATGGTCTTTATGTTTCTGAATACTTCCAGTTGTATTTCTTAAGAACAAAGACATTTGCTTATATTACCATGTTGTACTTATCAAAATGGGAATAAAAACTTATAATATTAACGTTCATCTAAAACTACTATCTGTTCTACAGACATTTTTTTTTGTATTTCTCAATTATTACATTAATGTCTTCTATAGCAAAAAGAAAGAAAACTAAGCTAAACTTGTATCAAACAATCCTCTATAACATATTGCTTCTAGTCTTCATGTCTCATCTCTTTATTGTCTTCTAATCTGCAAAAGTTCACAGTCTTTTACTGTCTTCATTGACCTTAATCTTTTTAAATAGTTGCAGCATTGTCTCATAAGATACTCCATGATGTGGGTCTTTCTGACATTTCCTCATAATTATATTAAAGTTATGCATTTTAGTGCAGGCATATAACATAAGTGATAATGTATTCCTTCCAGCGTATTATATTAGGAGGCCCTTGATGTTGGTTTGATTTGATTACAATGTTAATGTAGTTTATGCCAATTTTCTAGAGTTATTTTTTTTCCTCTTATAATTAAAAAGTATGTTGGGGTGGTACTTTATGAATATATATCTGTTATTATTCATCAAAATTTAATTCACTCCAACTTACTCGTTCATTGATGATTCTCATCTGATTTTTCCTGCTAGTCATCATTGAACTTGATAATTTGACAATTGACATTAAAGTATAAAAAATTTCTGCTTCAAATATTCAAGTTAACTGATTTTTAAAAGCTATGTCATCATTATCCCGTGGCTTCATATTTTCTTTAACACATTTCATAATATGTCTGATTTATAAAGATCTAAGTTAAAGAAAGACAGGTCTATTATGTAATTGGTCTGTCAAATGAAATTGCTTCAAGGAATATAGCTTGGTGGAGATAATAATTTAATTAATCCAACCTATAACATCCCCATATATCTGGGTAGTATAAATCATCAAGTTCAAATTAAATAAAAACTGAGATGTGAATAAATAAAAATAAAAGACACAGAAATTGTCATTAACTCTGCCAGTTTTCTTCTATAAAGATCATTAATTTCTCTTACTTCAATGAGACACAGTATATACCTCACACAAAGAGTATTATTTGAATACCAAACTGCTGTACTTGCTTTGAAACTATTCCGTATAGTATTCAACCTTTTTTTCAGTAAGTATCCACAATATTTTCCCTATTAAATATTTTAGAGCTGTGCCTCTGTCATGCAATAGCACTTAACTATAGATTTGCAAAGTGACAGAGGATAAGCAATCATATGTATCCAAGCACATATTAAGTGTATTAATTATCTTACAACCCTATCCATTTATGTTTATAGAAAATCACATGCATAAAATTATGATTTGGATTACAGTTTAACCTTAGTCAATAATGTTTGATCAGAAATCATCTTTTGATAGAACATTCTGGAAATTAGACTATTCTGAGGCAATGTATGTAATGAAACTTTTACGGAAAGAACACTTCAAGAATGCTGAGAACCATTTGTTCCTAAACATGTACTGAATGATTCTCATTTCTCCCAAATGATTTGCTATTCTATATTAATAGGTTTGATCTAACATAAATGTGACAATTTAGATTTTCTCTTCTTAAAGTAAAATCTCAGTTGAATTCAAACTCTTTAATTTTTACCCCTTTAAAAGTTATGATACTCTATGATGTTAATGTGAATTTTCATTTATTTTTCCTCACAATAGATGTTTCAGACATTTTGTATCAAAGTCTCAAGAGAAAAAAAGAATTAAGCCTTTCCAACCAGGACATAAAGTGTGCTAGAAAAAATTCAGTTTTAGAGTGCTACCAATTATTTGTCTGGTTTTCTTTCAAAGCTGTATTAATCAATTTTAATACTTCTCCACATAATTTCCCCTCTTCCCATTCTGAGAACACTTTTCCCCCCTTTTACCACCAATCCCTGGTTTACTAATACCTGCATGCTTATGTAGAGTTATTATATATATTAAGAAGAAATTTACTTTTAGACATAAGATTCTCTCTCAAAATTAAATATAGCAAAGTACGAAGTATTAATATTGGTAAAATTACCTTATTCACTCATTTTATACCTTTGGATGTAATTTATTGCAGTATAATTTTTTCATTAAGAAAAAATACAAAAAAAAGAAAATTAAAAGTACAATAAACACAAATTAACACTTTAATTCAGCAAGTTATTTAATACATGATCGACTTTAAATACGAAAGGTAAAACTACTTCAAGATTTAGAGAATAATGTATTTCAAGATTTCTAGTATAGTACAGTGTATTTATATATATATGTGAATATATAGATATCTTACAACTACACAACTAACAAAAATAGGTCTCATATATCTGTAGCAGCTAGAACCAACTACATATTTTAATTAATGTACTCTTTCATTCTATTTTGGTCAATGATAATGTTATATTTTATAGCATTTTCTAATTTAATTCAATTTATATTTATATGTGAATACACTAATGAAACATGGTTCTCTGAGAGTTATTTATATTTTTGGATGTAAAAAACAATTATTAATCGATAGTCAATGCACTTCCTTCAAAGAAGAAAAATGATTATAATAAATATTAAGATCAATAATATATGTAAAAACAAGACCCAGATGAATGAAGATTTTGCATTCATTCCACTTATAAATTGAATATGAGCAATAAACATTATGGACTCTGAGGAAAAAGGGTAGTGATGTCCTCCTCCCAGTCAACTCCTCTGAAAAATGGGAAAGTGAGAATTTAAAGAAGGCCTCCAACATCTCCAGCATAAAGTTAATAAAATCTAACTATTATTCTCAGTATTATGAATATGTCAGGAATACTTCACATTGAATCAGTCTTGCCAAAGTGTGTATCAGTGCCAATATGACAAGTCACTTGATATGGATGATAGGGGACCACACTGAAAAAAGTGGAAGAAAAGCCTCAGCTTGGAAGCTATATAGAGTAAATTTCAGGCCTGTCTCTGCTCCTAAATTCAGTCGCTATTTGAGCAAGTTATGTAACTTCTGCCTCAAGTTCTTCATCTGTAAAATACGAGCTAGAAATGAAAGTTAGAAAAATGATATCAAAATACATGGCTTCCACATCCTTAATTCCTGGAGTCCATTTTCACTGGGAAGGGAGACTAAAGCTCATTAAGTGTATTTTGGTGTCAACTCCTGAAATAAGGCAGAGATCAAAGCGAGGCCTTCCCAGGCAGTATTTATCAAAGCAGAACTTTGGCTTCTCCTCAGGAATTGTTCTCAATAAGATATGCTCTCAGCCAGAAAAGGAACAGTCCCATTTGTCTTTTCCTCTAACTTCTTCATGGTCACTAGTTTGTAACACTTCACCTTCTGGAGAAATAACTGCCTGCTTCCTGTCAGTCTCATTAATACCCCCTTCAGTGAACTCCTGGCTGATGCCCAGCGAGGGTGCTTTTCTTCAGATGGAGCCTGGCAATAATGATAGACATAACTGATTGGACTAGGCTTAGATTTTTCACCATCTGGTTTCACAGCAAAGTCACACAGCAAGCCTGGAGGCCAGGTGCTGATAACAGATTCCTGTTTCAAAGAAAAGTGTAAAACTGGAAGAGGAAGATAACGGTCTATTCTTTATGTTATTAACACGGGTCAGAATTTGTAAAACGGCATCATTAAGTTAGGCTTATAGTATGTATTTTTTATAATTTTGTACATGTTTTAAATCGATTGGACTTGGTTCAGATTACAAAAGTAATGACTGTTTCCTTTTTCCGTGTTATTTCCCAAATTGATTTTCTAAAAATGCTGTTACTTTATAGTCACAATTCATAGCAAATCTATAGGTAGTAAAGAAACAAATATGGAGAAAAACTCATCATAGATGAACACTTAGGTGAATTCGTTACTTTTCAATTTTGTTACAAATTACAATAGAGAATCATCTTTCTGTACTTTTGAAACATACATAATTAATGAAGTACAATGAAAATTAAAGTATATAGTAATTATGTTCTTCTAGGCAGAAGTAGTAAAAACCGTGTGTATACAAGGAGTTTTTTTTAATTGAAAATCTTTATTTGGAAAATTGGCACATAAAATTATATGGAAGAAGCCATCATCCAGATTTGTTCATTTGCATTTAGTCAATTTACATAAAAGTTTTTTAAAAATTAAAAGCTAAATTGGATATAAAGGGTGCATTTTTTGAAGGATCTCAAAGATAATACCTTCTATTCATTTTCCACAGAAAGGCCAAACTACAGCTTGTTTATGAAGGTTTTTAACCAATTTAAATTTCTAACAGAGATATGAATGCTTAATTTAGCAAAAGTGGTGTTATTTTCAACCATTCCTTACAATGCAAACACATTCAGGAGAGCAACAATTTATACCAAACTGCTGGAAAAATATTTTTAATTTATGTTCATACTTTACAATTAATATGCATATATAGGAAACTCACGGTTATGAACTCAAGTGAATAAAGTCCGACAATAGAGTAAGAAAATGTTTTATTTCTAGACCGTGAAGTATTTCACTGGCCATCAAAAGCATGTTTGCTAGCTCTTTCTGCTTTATAAACTGGAATAGAACTTCTGTTTGCCAGATGACCTATTATTTAGCTGCTTCATGGATGTGTTTTATGATTTAAAGGTCAACACTATCCATTAAACTTATTACATGAAGCAATATGCTTTTAATCAAAAGTGCTTCTGTTTTTAACCTCATTAGTTTTATGTCACGAAGAAGAGGAAGATTTTAATATTTTAAAACCATATTGACTATTTCTAAAACTGAGTGACAGTTATCAGAAACGGGAAGATGCAAGTGCGACACTACTTTATTTCATAGACAACAGTTGAGAGAAATTGTTTTATCATGTTATTGTGACACTGGTGAGTTTGTCATTTCCCTTTTTCAAAGGAAAGTTTCCAAATCATATGGATAAATTCTTCGTTGGTCAAGAGGCTTCATTTCCCTTTTTTGCCCATTTACTACCTTCTCTTTGGGGAGACGAGGATCTCCTGATCTTTTTGGGAGGTAGGATTCTTACTGAAGGGCAGTTTGGTCCTGATTCTCAGACGTTTGTTTTTCTTCCATATTGAATATCTTCTTTCTCTCCCTTATTTAACATGTCAAGTACCTCTATTCCTTACACCTTAATCAAATTTGCCCGTTTGACTCTTTCTGCCCTGCTGCCTTCCCATTCAGTCCTTGGGAGAGTGAAACAATAAAACAAAACTGGATTGGCAACACTGTAACTAGATCTTCCTTAGATTCTGGATGCTTTAAATCGATATTTCCTTTCTAGGGAGCAGAGGGGGAGGTAAACTTAGATCTTCTGTTACCTTTTTAGTCTCACACATGCTTCACTTGGTGACGTGATAGTGTTTGGGGGAAAGAAAAGTGTTCTCTTCCTCCTGACCAAACACAGCCCAGAAGTGTGATGCCAGTTTTCCGGAGCAAAGAATGAAGAACGGAGTGGATAAATGTACCTGCCATTCTTGTGCTTTGTGTTTGCGCTTTGTGTTTAAGTAGCCCTTTTAGATCTAATGAAATATGCAGACAATTTTTTAAATACTAATTTAAAGGATGTAATAGGGACAGTCAGAACTGCTTTTGTCATTTCAGAAAAATGTGAGTTAGCATTGTGCTTCCCCACAACTCACACAGATGCATTGAAATTTATATTTTTCTCCTTTCTCTTAAATGTGTGAATGTTTAATAACACATAATAATTTGTGGTGCACTGAGGCAATTAACTTCTGGTTTTTATATTACAATTTTTGTGTCTTATAAATTGAAAATAGCAATGGTTTCATTTCTCAATGACATCTTACACTAGAGTGCAGGTTTATTTCTCACACCTTATTATGCTTTTACAAAAGATTAGGATTAACACAGACCACAAATTGTGTCAAGCTTTAAAATATTAATACTCTATCATAGAAAACCAGCACACTTTATTTATTTATTTTAATTAATTTATTTATTTGAGAGAGAGAGAGTGTAAGAGGGATCACAGAGGGAGAGGGAGAAGCAGACTCATCCCTGAGCAGGGGGCCTGATGTGGGGCTTGATCCCAG
This sequence comes from Ursus americanus, assembly GCF_024610735.1. Classification (NCBI taxonomy): domain Eukaryota; kingdom Metazoa; phylum Chordata; class Mammalia; order Carnivora; family Ursidae; genus Ursus; species Ursus americanus. The sequence continues at coordinate 40,306,230 of NC_142136.1, forward strand.
GACCCTGGGATCATGACCTGAAGTGAAGGAAGTCACTTAACCAACTGAGCCACCCAGGTGCCCCGAAAACTAACACATTTTAAAAATTGTTTAACAAAAAGTTGCATCAGTTTTCATACTCACTAGTTAGGTGAGTTATACATTCACAACATTTTATGTGCCTTTAGTTTCTTTTCTCATTTGGATTTGGGAAGTTTGGGGCTTGAAGAATTATCGAATTCATCAGATTAGTAAACATTTTATTTCAGGAGTTCAAATTTCATTATTCTTTTAGCTGTTTAGTTTTCAGATTATATTTAGATTTCTTTATGCTTTTTTTTTATACATTTCTCTTGAAAAATATTCATGAATAGGGGCGCCTGGGTGGCACAGTCGTTAAGCGTCTGCCTTCAGCTCAGGGCGTGATCCCAGCATTCTGGGATTGAACCCCACATCAGGCTCCTCTGCTAAGAGCCTGCTTCTCCCTCTCCCACTCCCCCTGCTTGTGTTCCCTCTCTCGCTGGCTGTCTCTCTCTGTCAAAAAAATAAATAAAAACTTAAAAAAAATATTCATGAATAATAATCAGATTAGGCAAACTAAACTTTTGAATTATATACAATAATTTATGCTTACAAGAACCCTGAGACTATTTTTTAAAAGCAAAGCAAAAGCAAAGAAGTGGACAAACTGCTTCTGTTGAAAGGATCTGAAAAAAAAAATAGTGGCCCATATCTGACAAAGACTTAGGATGCAGGTTTGTGTCCTTCTCTAGGAACAAAATCCTATAGTTTAAAGAAAAGCAACACTTCAGAAATGTTTAAATCTTACTTTTCCCCTTTGAAATTATTAAAGGACCAAACTAAGATTGAGAGTTATAACTAAATATTTTGAGTGATTTTGTGAGTTCTCTGACACTTTCCTTAATAAACTGAGGCTATTGTGTTAAAAACATATAAAATGGAAATTTAGGCCTGTGTGTGTGTGTGTGTGTGTGTGTGTAAATGAAACATGTAAGTCCTACATGCCAATGAATTTATTCTTTCTCATAAATATATATTCTTGAATATGTTTTCAGATATGTCTAAGTTGTATTCATATATACATATAGCCAGCACAAATCAATACATACATTTGCAATCGTAAGTGACTTAATTGAAAACTCTCTTGTTAAAAAACAAAATTCAGCTGAGTAAATTTAAAGGTCTAACTGGCTTTACTCAGTGATTCATGAATCAGGAAGCATCACATCCAACAAACAGGAAGGAGCTCCCAGATGCTGTACAAAATGGAAGATTTTTAAAGGCAGAAAGGGGTAGGACAAAGAAGTCATAAACAAACAAACAAACAAAAAAGAATGATTTCAGGCAGCGTCACTTTCCTTTGGGGAGAGGTGAGGGTCTGTCATGCAGATCCCCTCACCAGTGCTGACCAGGTAATTCCAGATTAACTGGTTAAAGGGCACACTCCTGGGAAAGGCTGAAACTACAATTAAGTTAGATATTAAATTTTGGTTTGCTGACATGGGGTTTAGCACAAGTAACACCATTTTGGGCCTGTTGTATTTTTTTTCTTTAACATTTTATATACAGAGATACGATTGCAGAATTTTTAAATGCAGCTATTTGAAATATATAGAATCAACAACATGTGTGGTTATCAGAGTACATTAATTACTTAGCATATTGTTTACAAATATTGGTCAGTGAAAGTTAATTGCTCTGACAGTAAAAGCAAGATTGAATTTAACTTGAATAAAATAATTTCTGGAAGAACTAGACTTTGATGACCTTTTAAAATCACCACAATCATTGTTACATTTTCCCAGTGAATTTTATAATCTGTATTATCATCACAATTTCTCTTTGGATTTTTTTCTTTTAACAGTTTTTATCCAGTAATTCAGTACATTTCAGTCAATAATCTCACATAAAAGAATGAAAAAAACATGCCATTTTTTTATTGTTGGGATTGTATTAAAAATCAAATCTACATAGCTAAAACAAAATGAAAATGTAAATAATAATTTAGATAATTTAAGCAATACAATAATTTGTTTCCATTTACATATTGCACAAATATTTCTTCTAACTGCCCAGTGTTAGGTATCAATTTATATATCATTGATAAGTTTTATTAACCAAGATGGTCATTAATAAACCTGAAAACATATGGATTTTTCTAATAATTCTTCATAGAATTTAATGAGCTATCTTTTCATAAGGAGCATATGAGAAGAAACACTTTAATATGCAATATTTTTAAATAATTAAAATACAAAGGATTATTATATAACATTTAAATTTTAAATTTATGGTCAGTTTATTTCAATTAATATTATTTTCAAAAATAATAATTTTTTGAAGATGGTTTAATACAAATAGTTACTAATACTAAAAATATTTCCACGGTAAATTTAAAAAATTATGTACAAGGTAAACTTTTAGAGTTAGAGCAATTCATTAGAAACTAACATGTGTTGTGCTAAATTAAATTTACTCTAGTTTCTGGGCTATTTTTGCCTAATATTAGGTTAAGAAATGCATGTGTAAAACCAACAGTACATGGGATGCTAGGTAACAGCTTCTCTAATAATATCAACTTTTCATTAATGCATCACCAACAACTTTCTTAAAAAAAAAACAAAACAAATCCTTTCCTTAAATCTATATTGTTGCCTCTATACTTGAATAAAAATTCCATTCTAAATATGGCATCCTTTAAAAAGTTGTACTTTTTCCTTTCATTTCATAATCGCACTTTTGAAGATGCTTTCTGTTCTGACCAGGAGTGAATAAAATGTTCTGTAATTACCCGTATGTCAAGAACTACAATAAAATGACAATGAAAAAAAAAAAAATGATGGTCCATGAGAAAAGAGAAACAGATGAGATGAGATATACTATTTCCTAGGGTTTTGGCATAGACCTAATTCCAAGATGGTGGTTCCCATAACAGAGTCCAGGAATCTTGTTCAGTTGAGGAGAGAGATAATGAAGTGTGAGTTATCAAGATGACCAGAAAATTCTGAAGTATAGTATATGAAAGAAGGAACTTGCACATAAAAAGGACTTAAGAAAGTGCAGTAAGGGACTTCTTGATTGAAAACCAATCTATACATTTGTAGGGGAAGAACACATGAGATTAGGAAAGAACAACTTCCAAAGAAAGAACAATTACCGAAAGTTGCAAGTTGAATAATTCACAGAGTTCATACAGTTCTAGTGATCAGTTGGTTTGATCTATCAAAAATAGAGAATTCTCACTGAATACATGGGGCAGTAAGTGTAGACCTCAGAAGGATTTACATTGCTAGTGAGGCTAAATGAGCCCTAGAATGAAGGATATCATAAAATGAGCAAATGAGTGCACATGAATATGACTACCTTCCAGAAAATATCAACCACCATTTATTTATTTATTTATTTATTTATTTATTTATTTATTTATTGACTTTATTTATTTATTTGAGAGAGAGAGAGTGGGAGCCGGGGGTGGGGGGTGGGCAGAGGGAGAAGCAGATTCCCCGCTGAGCGGGGAGCCCAGTGCGGGGCTCCATCCCAGGACACCAGGACCTGAGCCAAAGGTAGATGCTTAACCAACTGAGCCATCCAGGCACCCCTCAACCACCTTTTAAATGAATAACACAAAATTCAGCACTTTTGCATGTAAATCACAGTGCCCAGAATCCATTAACACATTCCTAGACATATAAAGAAGCAGGTGAATATCACCCATAACTAGGAAAGCGGCATAGAAATGACAAAGATAGAATTAAAAAGAACATTAAAAGAGCAACTTTAAGAATGTACCATATACTCATGAATGAACATGATGAGGAGAGAAAAGAATATAAAAAAGATCCAAATGGAACTTCTAAAGATGAAAAATAGAATGTATGAAAAAATTCATTCGAAGAGCTATAAAAAAGAAACTACAGAGAAAAGAAAATCAGTGAACTTAAATGTATAGCAAAAAGACCTTCCCAAAAGAACGTATGTGAAACAAATATAAAGTGTGTCAGTTACCTGTAGACCATATCACATGATGTAACACACACACGCAGTTCTACAAGGAGACGTGAAATAGCAGAAAAACTATTTGAATAATTAACTGCTGAACATTTCCAAGTTTGTGGAAATCTGTAAGGCTAATGATTCAGAAACTAAGCTCCAAACATAATAAACTTAAAACCATACCAAGGCACATTACAATCAAGCCAGTGGAAATCAGTTATTAAGGGAAAATCTTAAAACATTAAATAATAGAAGACAAATTACATAAGGAGGGAGAAATGGTAAGAATGAGAACCAGCTTCCTATCAGACATAATTAATGTAGAAGACAATGTCGCAATACCATTAAAGAATTGAAGCGGGAAACTGCTGAATTAGAATACTATACCTATTAAAATATATTTTCACACTACAGGTAAAAATACCTTTTTAAACAAATATTGTTAGCAGATCTTCACTACCAGAAATATTATAGCAATTTCTTCAGGGTGAAGGAAACTATATCATTTAGAAAACAGGATCTACACAAAGAACAAGAGAACCAAAAAATGGTGTATATGGAACTATACCCATATGCTCAAAGACAATAAACATTCACCAATACCTTCATTTTCCCATCTTCTCTTATTCGTCAGTATGCGGAAGTCTGGGACCCATCCTTACATGTCTACATTTTAGATGACATCGTCTAATAGCTAAATCCAAAATCATTGTTAGGGCTATTTACTCGCTGTTTCTGCTGTATCTGATGTTCGTGGCTAAATTCTTTCTTTTGGAAACTCATGTCAGATTTCTATGAGTGAACATTTCCTGATTCTCCTTTTCTCACACACTTAAGTTTTCTCCGTCTTGGGCTGCCTGGCTGGCTCAGTCCAAAGAGCATATGACTTGATCTTCAGGTTGTGAGTTCAAGTCCCACATTGGGTGCCGAGATTCTAAAAATAAAGAAACTTATTAAAAAAGGGTGTTTTTCCCTTATCACCCTCTGAACATTCCATAAAAATTGTGTTCATCAGTATTTTCAAGTGACCATTATTTTGCTTTTACACAGGCACTTTCCACTAACAAAATTACATACTCACGTAATTGTTAACCACTTACATGTTAATTCCCTCCAGTTATTTGTCTTGCATTTGGACAGTGGTGCTAACATACAGATTCATATATTTAATTGTCAAACACACTTTATCACCACTGAGTCTCAATCTCAAAACTTCTGGAATGAACACACGATCTTCAATCGCAAAGCGTGTATTTTAGCTTTATGTCCATTATATTGCTTAATAGTACCTCATTCATCTACTTGGCTAACCAAAAAATTAAATATCCTGCTTCTGGCTTCTTGTCACATTCAAACAAAAATATATCGAATACCTTCTACATATCAAGCACATTATTCTGCACTAGAAATATAAAAATAGAAGATAATGTCTATCCTGATGGAGGCAAGGCATATGAGAAACAATAAGTAAAGTTACAAAACAATGTGGAGAAAGGCCGTGAAAATGAAGTAAGATAATATTCAAAGCACAATGGAGTGATCATGTCCTTGAGACCTCATAGATGGAGTAATATTACCTGTTATCGAAAGTTGAATGGAGTTTGTGAAAATGAAAAAAACAAAACGAGACTGTCTCAGGCAGAGGAAACAAGATATGTAAAACCAGAAAGTCTAGGAATAGAAAAAGAAAATAATTATGTGAATATGAGTAAGAGGAATTAATGTTGACTCTATGGCAGATTTTGAATCAGCGTATGCATTTTATTAAGGGCATACCAACTTGGATATTAAGGGCATATCTATTTTTATTGGGTATATCTATATAGAGAGAGACTGAAAATTAGAGAATTCACAATCTTTAAGAAGTGGAAAGGCGAACTCTTACTTGTGTTTGTGTTTAAAAAATTACCATGGTGATAAAGAATATTGGTGCAATGAAAACAGCCTGTCTCCCTTTCTTTTAAATGTTTTCCCTGTGGTGATTTGACCTCTTTGACTTTGCCACCCACTGCACTCCAAAGGGAGGATAATATGCTAATCTAATCGGTTCAATCCAATTCTCATTTTGTTGGCTGATTTATGCGGAGTACTGAATTAAATTTACAGCCCAAGTGAATTTAATATGTCCAGTGATTAACATGGGAGGAAACAACTAAACAAACAAAAACACCTTGTGGGGAAATCACAACTCTTGTGAGATTTGGATATTGGTTTTTAAGTCACATTTAAAGCAACAAGTATTACGGGCTGAAATGCGACAGGTGGTATTGCTGGCTTGGGCCTTTAATTGTTATGCACAGGGAAGGGATATATTTGGATCATAAAAGACTGGATGGACCCTTAAGCTACAGGCCCCCCAATAGGGCTTTAGCAGCAGAGGAAATGACAAAAGGATGGTAGAGTCCAACATACAAAAGAGAAAGGAAGAAAGAATGAAAGTTCAATTCATGTAGATCATGAAAGTTGGGGTTAACAGTAGCAAATGAATTTCTTCTTCCTCCTTCCTTCTGCAACAGAATTCTGTTTCTGTTACCGAAAATAATCATTTCACGTGCACTCTGTATTCATCCCCTCTCTCCTTATGGACTTCAGTCCTTTCATCAGTTTCTCTACTACTCCCCTTCTTCTTTCTGAATTATTTTCAATAGCATACAAATATTGCTTAGTATTCTCTGCCTGACAGCCCTCCTTTAGCTTATTTGGCTCGTTGATTTTTGCCTTTTCTTCCAACTAGATTATAAATTCCACTAGGGCAAGGGCTAACACTATTTGTTGAACTCTGTATATCTAATACACACATCAGTGCCAGAACTCTAAAATGCATCCTGAAATTAGTGGGGAGTCATTAACAGAGATTTAAGCAAGGGAAATGACATGATCAAATTTTCATTATGTATTGTTCAGGGGTCTATTGGAAAGATGGAGAGAAGAGAACATAGCTGTGAGGGCATTGATCTATACTGGACTGCTCCATCTCCTGCATCATTAATTTCATCCTCTATGTGATCATTCCCATAGGCGTGAAACGCTGCTATCACACTCACAAAAGCCCTCAATGACCTCATAGCCCTTCCAGCACCATCCCTGTTTGCACACTCTAAAACAAAAACAAATACTCTTAAAACGTATTCCCTTGTATATTTCTAGTCCCATTCTCACCAGTTCACACTTCATTCTTTCCAATTTATAAAAATATGTAAAAACTTGATAGGCTCTTTGCAATTACCATTTGATGAAAAATTTTCCAAACCTCACCAACATCCAGCATGCCATGCGGCTAGAAACTTGATGAGAACATGTGGTTTTACCTGGACTTTGGTATGATGATGCCAGATAGACTGCAATTAAATTCATGAGTTTATGAACAAAAAAATAATGATAAGCTAATGATGAATAAATTTAGGACTCTCTATATATCTTTTTCTGTTGAGGGGTGGTAAAATATACATATATTTAATAAAAAGTGAACAGGCCCTTATATGTTAGGTTTGCTAGGTTGTGTTGTGCATATTATACAATATGTTTTGATTAAATATTTATGTATTTATTTATTTATTTTAAAGATTTTATTTATTCATTTGACAGAGATAGAGACAGCCAGCAAGAGAGGGAACACAAGCAGGGGGAGAGGGAGAGGAAGAAGCAGGCTCCCAGCGGAGGAGCCTGATGTGGGGCTCGATCCCAGAACGCCGGGATCATGCCCTGAGCCGAAGGCAGACACTTAACGACTGAGCCACCCAGGCGCCCCTATTTAAATATTTATAAAAATGTTACCCTTTTCAGATCAAGAATCTGTGGCATAGAGAGTGATAACTTGACTGGTTATGATGCTATACAATGGTAAATGAGAGTTTTGACCTAGGTTATCTGACTTCAAAGTAACAAAGTATTATAGTGTCTCCTCTGAGTGAAATACAAATAAGGACAATTTGTGCCAAAAAGAGTATTCTACATTATTTTTTCTTGACCCTTTAGCAATTTTCATTCCAGAAAAATACTCAAGGCAAGATCAAAGCTTTACTTCATGAGATAAAAATCAAGCTTATTAATATTAATCATACCTAACATTTTGAATGTGTTACCTATGTCATTGTTTACAAATGAAAAGCTTTTTGTAAAATTTTTAAAATGTAAATTATTCTTAGCTTCCTTATAACATTATTATCATTTCATCTAAAACTTGTTTTATTAACCTTTAGGCCATAGCAATATAGGGCAAATATCTTCAAATATACTGCACTATATTAGGTTAGATTCTATTTATAAACCTCTTAAGGTTGGTATTAATGGTGAAAGACAATAGTAAATATACAAAAGAAGAGTTTTTCTACTATATTTAATATTCTGACCCAATACCAGAACTATAGTTGATAACTTTTACCTGTTCCTTCACCACATTCTCAATTTTCTTTGACTTCATAACTTACTAGTAATGAGATCAGAACTAAGATAAACTCTGTAAATAATCATAAACTGTTTATTTTATTAAACATAAACTGGAAATACTCTTAAATGGTAATATCTTTTTTAAAAGATTTTATTTATTTGAGAGAGAGAAAGAGAGAGCAAACCACAAGTGGGAAGGAAGGGCAGAGGGAGAAGCAGACTCCCAGCAAGGAGTGCAAAGCGGGCTCTATCCCAGTACCTCCCAGGATCATGACCTGAGCCAAAGGCAGATGTGTAACTGACTGAGCCACCCAGGTGCCCCTAATGGTAATATCTTTATCCAAAAATTTTTAAAACTTACCTAATCTCTTTGTCTACAGAATTGTTTTGTTTTGTTTTAAGATTTATCGATTTATTTGAGAGAGAGAGAGAGAAAGTATAAGTCAAGGGACAAGGGAGGAGCAGAAGGAGAGATTCTTGAAGCAGACTCCCTGCTGAGCACGGAGCCCAGTTGGGAGCTCCATCTCACCACCTTAAGATCACAACCTGAGTGGAAACCAAGAGTCTGATGGTTAACTGATTGAGCCCCCCAGGTACCCCTGTCTACCGAATAGTTTTTAATGCTCTTTGTGATTAGCCTCAGCCTTCCTTTCTGGGCTAACTTTGTACCATTCTTCCCACCTAGTGGTATAAGCAACCTAGACTGTGTCTGTGAATTTTTTCATAAAGTTTTGTTTCCCCAAATTACTTTCCCTCTCCATTCTTGCTATCTGGGGCAGGTTATGTAAAGTTTTGTCCTTTCAAGCCCCAATAGGTACACAGAAACATTGCGGGGTGGGGGGGAGTTATCCTTAATCAAATTTTAAATTGTCAGGAATTATGACTTTAACTCAGTCTTCAGTGGTAGCATTCTGCCAGCTGTCTTTTGAATGTCCAGTAGTACTTAATTGTTTGCATTCTTCTACAACGATTTAAGAGCCACAAAACTCCAAAGACTTACTTCAGATGTGCCGAATACTGAGGCAGTTAGCATTGCATGCCAACAGAAGCTTCTTGGCTTTCTGCTATGTGTATGAAGTTGTGAGGTTCTGTTCAGGGCTTCTCAAAATTAAATATGCATAAAAATCAAATGAGAATCTTAGTAAAAGATAAATCTTGATTTGGTAATTGGGGTGGCATTTAATAACATGCATTTCTAACAAGTTTTTATAATGCTGCTGGTCTGTGGGCTACACTTTGAATTGCAGTATTTTCAAGTATACAACAACCCATTTTTAAATTCAATCCCTTCTATTTCTACAAGTAAATGTGTCCATAAATAATAAATACACAATATATGACTGTGGTAGACTTTTTAAACTTCTTAGGAGGGACTGATAAGTGTTTTCAATTGAAATACTATAAACTATTTCAAATGAAATATCGGGCTGATCACCTTTAAAGATTTATTTATTTATTTGAGAGAGAGAGAGGGGGAAGTGGGGCAGAGGGAGAGGGAGAAAGAGCATCTCAAGGAGACTCCCTGCTGAGTGCAGAGCCCAATGCAGGGCTTGATCCAAGGACCCGGGATCGTGACTTGAGCCAAAATCAAGAATTGGATGCTCAAACTACTGAGTTACCCAGGTGTCCCGGCTCATCAACTTTAAAGTGTCCTTTGCTCACTCAACTAAATGAGAAGATTGACTAGTTTTTTTACCTTATGTCATGCTAGCCTCTCTGCATGTACTTGGTTCTTCTTTATACCTCACTTTTCTCCCCTTAATTTGTACTTTCTCATTGTCTGACATTATCTTTACAGGGACTTACCCAATCCAAGAGTACTCATCAAGGCACTTTCCTAACGAAAACAGTTTCTCCTATAAGGGAAATTCTGACACCAGTTATCAAGAAAATAATTGTTAGCTTATTATACAATACAGTAACATAAAATGATAGGCTCCAGAGGTCCCCATATTACTGAATGCATTTAAGACTCCTCAAAGGATTAAAAAAAAAAAAAAACAACTTTATAAAACTAAAGCTAGTCATTCAAATCATTTGAAAGAAATAAGGGTTTTTCTATTAAAAAAAAAACAAATGTACTTTCAAGTTGGCATGCAAACATCTAAATAAAAGCTATTTTGGTTTTTATTGATATATTATTGGCTACATATATCTGGAAAAATAAAGAGCCATATCTTATGAGGAATATTAACAAAATACTATTTAAAAAGTTACTCTCATCTGTTCAACTTGTACAGGGTTAGAGTTTGAAGGACATTAGAATTATCACATCCATGAATGTGCAGGAAGTTTCTTCACAGTCAACTTTTTGCTAAAGTAATAAAAATAATCTATTGATTTCTATGAAAAATCATCTGATATATAAAGAATGACAAATCTTCCTCTATGCTAGTATTCCCAGTGTTCTTTGGTTCTTTGTCCTTTCTCTCATTGAAGAGTAGCAGTTCTCTCGTGCACTCTCTGTCTGCTCTCTGCTAAGAATAGACGGATCGTCCATCATATCCTCCAGCTTTATGACAGTCTGAGCACCTTCTGTTACACCCACAGTTTCACCACACATTCTCTTATCGACTTAGAGGAAGTACATAGACAAACTTCACAAGGAGAGTAACATTTATCCTTTAAATTCTTCACTTGTTGAAAAATTATTCACTTATGCTATAAATATCCTTCTACAGAAAGAAAAATAAGTTGAAATTGGAAGCCCGTTCTCAGAAGGAGGGGTTATTCAAACAGCAATGACCTGATTTTTTGACTAGGAATAAATTTTCTGCTATAAGAAAAAGACAGCAAAGAGTGATACATTAGTCATAATATTACATATTACATATTACTTTTACAACCCACAGACTTTGGAAAGTAGTGTTCCCAAACTACACATCAAAAAATCTTTACTTACTCTTAGGATGTCTCTCCACTAAATAAATCTAAAGATATAAAGTGATAAAACATATTCATCTGTTGACAGAGGAATTATTTTCATATATATCTTTTTTGTTCAGATATCTTTGTGGTCTAGTAGTTGCAGCTTAGTAAAAACTATAAACACAAATTTAAGAATTACAAAAAGGAATATATCTTAACCTTTTAAATGATGAACATTCCTAAATGTGAATATATTAATAGGACATACAATAGAAGACTCTTACTACAAATTATTTTATGCACTTAAAAGATACTAAATTCACCTTTAAAAAGGTAAATAAATGAGAAGTAATGATACGCTACATGAAGGGGCAAGGGAGATGTCAGGACATTTTAAATTTGACTAAAGGATTATGAGGTGAAACCTCAGGAGGAGTATAAAACTTTTAGTAAAGATAATTGTATGATAGTGGTTATCATATGTAAAGAAAATGAAAGTTGCTGGCTGTGTACAAGAATGTGTGTGAAGGGGGTGGCTAAGATGGCAGAGTAGTAGGAGGATGCTAGGCTTGCCTCCTCCCTCAGACATAGCTAGATAAATACCAAATCATTCTGAATATCCAAGAAATTGATCTGAAGACTGACATAGCAAACTGTACGACTAGAGCAAGAGAAGAGGTCACATCGAGGAGTGCAGGAAGTAATGAGACATGGTCTGAGAGAGAAATAGAACACAGGTGCTGCAGAGGGGAGGGAGCCCTGGTTGTGGAAAAAGGCAAGAAAGAGAGAGGAGTACACACAGAATCACACAAGGAAAACATTTCCCCAAAGACTTTGACTGGGAGAAGGAGAAGGGCTGATATTTTGTGAGTTTTGCAACCAATGGGGATCAAAGACTTAAGTTTTAGAGGTCTGCAGCATGGTTGGTTTAGAGCCCTTGAGGGCACTGCAGTGCTTCTGGAGAAAAGGCAGGGAGGTAAACCCGGCTAGAGGGCGCAATCTGAGGATTGCCTGGGATGCACTGGGGAAGCCTGTTCCTTCTTCTTGGAGTGCATCTGAGAGAGGTGGCATTGCTTTTTGGGGACAGAAGAGACAGCAAGCTTCATTTCCTTCCCAGCCCCTCAACACAGGTGCAGAGAAGCAAGAAAAATCTCAAATAAGCAACCTAACCTTAGACCTAAAGGAGATAGGAAAAGAATGCCAAATGGAGCCTAAAACCAGCAGAACAAGGGAAATAATAAAGATTAGAGCAGAAATAACTGATATAGAAACAAACAAAGAAAAACCAGTAGAACGGATAAATGAAACCAGGTGCTAGTTCTTTGAAAAAATTAATAAAATTGATAAACCCCTAGCCAGACTTATCAAAAAGAAAGAGAAAGGACTCAAATAAATAAAATCACAAATGAGAGAGAAAAGACAACAACCAAACCACAGAAATATAAACAATTGTAAGAGAATACTATGAAGAATTTCATGCCACCAAATCAGGCAATCTGGGAGAAATGGATAAATTCCTAGAAACTTACGAAGTACCAAGACTGAAATAGGAAAAAATAGGAAACTTTAACAAACCAATAATCAGCAAAGAAATTAAATCGGTGATCAAAAATCTCCCCAAAAACAAAAGTCCAGGGCCAGATGGCTTCCCAGGGGAATTCTACCAAACATTTGAAGAATAATGAATACCTGTTCTTCTCAAGCTTTTCTAAAAAATAGAAATGAAAGGAAAACTTCCAAACTTACTGTATGAGACGAGCATGACTCAGATTCCAAAACCAGACAAATACTCCACTAAAAAAGAGAACTGCAGACCAATATCTCTGATGAATGTGGATGCAAAAATTTTCAACAAAATATTAGCAAATCAAATCCAACAAATACATTAAAAGAATAATTCACCATGATCAAGTGGGATTTATTCCTGGGTTACAAGTGTGGTTCAATATTTACAAATCAATCAACATGAACACCACATTAATAAAAGAAAGGCTAAAAACCATATGATCCTCTCAATAGATGCAGAAAAAACATTTGACAAAGTATACATCCATTCTTGATAAAAACCCTCAACAAAGTAGGGATAGAGGAAACAAGTCAACATAATAAAGGGCATATATGAAAAACCCATAGCTAATACTATCCTCAATGGAGACAAATCTTTGATGTTTTGCTTTTAACATTTATTAGACTGTATTTTTCAGAGAACTTATAGTTTCTTTTTTTTTAAGATTTTTTTTAAAAATTTATTTGCAGAGCAAGAGAGCACAAGCAGAGGGAACAGTAGGGGGAGAGGGAGAAGCAGGCTTCCCGCCAAGCACGGAGCCCAATGCGGGGCTTGATCCTGGGACCCTGGGATCATGACCTGAGCCGAAGGCAGATGCTTAACCATCTGAGCCACTCAGGTGCCCCAAGAACTTATAGTTTCACAGCAAAATTGAGCAGAAAGTACCAAGATTTCCCATGTACCTCTTGTTCTCATACACCCAAAGCCACCTCTTCTGTCAATATCCATCATAGAGGGGTACATTTGCTACAGTTGAAAAACTGACATTGACACATTGTTATCATCCAAAGTCCATAGTTTACATTACATTTCACTTAGTGTTTTATATTCCATGAGTTTGGACAAATTTTAATGATGTATATCCACCACTATAGTATCATATAGAGTAGTTTCACTGCCTTAAAAGTCCTTTTTGGTTGGCCTATTCATAGTTGCATTTATAATTGAAATGATTTAAGCCTAAGTTGAAAATTATGAAAACTAATTCAGTTTATGACCATAATTTGGGGACCTGTAAAATGGCTTTGATACATGAAAAAAATACTTTTACCAAATGAATCACAGATATTGAGGTCCAGGCTTGGAATCCCTTCAAATGTCAATTTGAAGAAGCAAGAATTGGAAAGGGTAGAGCACACTGTCCTCATTTGAATTACTGCATGTTAAAAAGATTTTCAAGAAACAAAGAAATAATGAATTTATGGTTAATTTCATTTTTAATTTTGTCTCTATTGTTATATACTAAACTGCACAAATATAAGTGGATTGACTCAATAAATTTCGATATATGTGCATTCTGGAGTAATCTCCAGTAAGATCAAAAAGCAAAATAGGGAATATAAGTTTGGAAATCTCCGCATTCTAAAAATGAATAGTGGACATATACTTTATCTTATTTTGTATGAGACATGAAATGAAAAATTTAGATCATATCAAAATAAAGAGTTGTTCTCATTTGTTTTTAGTATATTCTCTGTTCTAATTTTATTTATGTAAAGTTTCATCTCAACATAGCAAATGCTATGTCTGTGCCATGCCAAAATATTTTGAGTATGGAATAGTGAAAAATCAATTGATATGGCGTAACAATAGGTCAGAATGGCTGTGGTAGCTGATAATCAGTTTTACTCTAATATCTAGAAATCTAAAGAGTTTAGAAAATTTCTCTCTGTATATTGATTGATGCAAATGAAGACACGTATAATGCTATAATAACCATTCCACCTGCAAATGCAATTTTTAAATATTAATTATATCTCCAGTTTAATATGTCATTTGATTGGCATTTATTTGCTGTTGATCTCCACCAGAATATGATTTTTATGCCTCTCTGGCTTTTATGAAAAAGAGTTGGCCCAGTTGCCTACTTTCAAGTTGTAAGAACATTATGATATCTCTTCATACAAGTTAAATAAATCTTGTGGAATCCTACAATTTTAGTACCCAAGTTGTCCAATACCAGTCTTGTGACAAAAGATCAACCAGTTACCTCTATTATATATGTCAGAGAAGCAAGAGAATTAGAAAAAAACTATTTATTTGTTAGTATTGTCTGTTGAGTAGAGTGCAATATGTTGCTCCTTTATTCATTTCAATAAAAACAATAAGTGGCTTCTAACATTGCAGTGTCACTAAGGTAGAAGGCACAGAGCGATGTGAGATGCTTCTTGTAGCATTTTGACCTGTATATCTTGATGCTTGGGAAGTCAGCTAAGAGGCTGCTAGAACTAACTGTGATTTCTGAGTCAAGGATAAAGAATGCCATAGGAGCAAATTAAACTTCCAGAATACAGCAGGGCAAAGGTGACGAGATTTCCCATATGTTATGAAGACACTGCAAACATTAATTTTAATAGAGTGGGATTGAAAGCGCCTCACTCAAGAGGGTTACCTGTCATGGTGAGGTTTCTACACAAGCATAAGCCAAGGGGAAAGTGATAATATATCATCCAGAGAGTGCATCACATGTTCCAAGGATATACAGTCTCATAAGCCCCTTGGTGGCTGAAGCAACTGCACAAAACAAAAAGTTATACAGCACCAAGGTCAGACTACCATAAAACCCGTAATTAGGACTCTTTGATTGCTTCTCACATCTCCTTCCATATGTCAGTCTGGAGGAAACAAAGGCAGAAGAGAAACAGCTTGAAGAAGGAATGAACAAGGACATTGAGTGTACATCAACTCTTTTCCCACTGCAGGTTTCCTAGTCTGGTTCAAACCAAAGACGGAATGTTATAAACTGGGCAGGTGACGAAAAAATTGTTTATTTTGGCTAAACTAGCCACTTTAATAAGTGAAACAGACATATATCCTCATTAAAAGTGAAGGAAAAGCTATGGAATATACTCAAGATGTCATTCATGGGTGAGAAAGAGATGTGAGAAATGGTGTGTTCAAACAACAGAGGTGGCAGGGAAAAAATGGGTAATTCCTTATTTACTCCTCAAGGGGTCCATCTCACTAAATAGAATAGTTACAAATAAATGCTGATTTACAGTCTTTTAAATATGAAGATACAGTGCATGGTAAATATGGGAAGACACTAAGATAATTAATGATTTCCTGGCATTTTGAAAATACATTAATGGGCATGATTGTTTGCTATCACAATACAATGGAATACAGGATAGAGAACTAAACACTTTGTAGGAAGTACACTTTTAAAAAATCAGAACACATTTATTTTTAACAATTAGAATTAAAATGTTATGAATCTTGAAAATCTTTTTTTCCTAGAAAACATGAATGTTTTATTGTTAAAAAAATAAAAAATAATTTTTTGAGAATGCCCTTTTCCAAGTATAGTAAACTTTCCATTACAAAAATTTTTGTATTATATTTGTATTAGGAGGAAAATTTACTGAAAAAAATGAGGCACTATGAGCCTATATTCCATTTGCAAAATTCTGGAAATAAAGAAAAGGAAAGAAAAATAAGTTATTTGAGAACCATAATAGGAGGTAACACTAAAAAACAAGCAGAAAACTGTATTTTGCTGAAAATTCTATTTCTTCGTCATGTCTTTTTAAATCTTAATTTCATCCAGTTTGATCCAAAATGAGCTGTAGACATAATTTGAAAACTAATGGCCTGAACAAACGTGGCTTGATTAGACTTAGTATAAGGAAGTAGTGCTCCGGAGTGAAGGTCAATAGCCTTTTTCAGTATCAAAGTCATGAGAGAGAAATCCTAAAAAATTAGGAGGAGAATGGTAGATTTTTCCTTATTCTCAAACCACTCACTGAGCTCTAGGACACCAAGAGAATATCCTGATCCCTATGTGTTTTGCCTGCGCTGAACAGAAAATATAATAATGATCGTATTTCCTTCCCTCGGGAAACAGCAAGATGCTGAGAAAAGATAATCCAACAATTTTAATAATTATCATTGATCATAAAATAATGTATATGTTAATATATACAACTAAATGGTAATATATATGATAAAATATAATGCTAGGTTTGTAAATTCTCTTGTCATTCTTTCTCTTTAAACTCCAAATCTGAAACACAGTAAAAGGAAAAGAAATTCAAGAATACAACTAGAAATAACCACAGAGTTAGACTTAATTTCCTGTAGGTATAGAATTAGGTACTATGAAAGTTCCAATTTTGCTTTAAGCAAACTTAAAAACAGAATTTCTCATATAAATAATCTAGTATCCAGATCTACGTGTTATTAACCTTCATAATGCTTCTAAATAAATACATGTCACATAATGATATATAATTTATCTTTAGGACCAAAAAGATGAGTAATTTGTAAAAGGTTAAATAATGTGGCAGGCAACAGGTTATAGGTTACATTATATTTATTTAATAATTATAATTTAAAGCTGTTTATCTTGACATATTTGACAAATCGCAAGAAAAAATATGTCAGTTTTAACTTGTCATTAAAAAACAATAAAAAAGGTAAAAGTTCCAAAATAAAATTTTACCACTCTTTTGCACAAGAGACAGGTCTTTCAAGATGGATAATTGAGAACTGATGACTAGAGTAGGTTAAAGTTAAGTAAGTAAAACTGACATTCCTTGATTAACCTAAGCATTCTGGGGTGCAGTAGCTATATGAGGCTTATTATTGCTATTGTACTTAGAATGAGAACACTGGGTTAAGAAACTTATTTAATCATTCTTGTAATAGTAGTGAATAAAATCTAATTTAGTTGAACAGTATTGTGTTGTATCTGTTAAGTTTTCTGAAAATAAAATTCATTTTAAAAATGGAGAAATTTATAAAAGACCAGTTTGCCATAAAAAAAGATTTAATGTGTTTTCCCATACATTAAAAAAAAAGAAAGAAAGAAAGATAGACAGGAAAGCATATAAGATTAATTCAGCAAACAGGAACAAAAAAAGAAAAGCAAATATGACTTAAGAAAAGCAAGTTATACAGCACAATGTATATTGTAATTTCATTACTATAAAAATACATAGACACAGAGAGCATAACAAAAAAAAGTTGTTAGTACATAGAGAAAGGGAGGTGGGGGATATCAGGAAGTTTTCTTTTTGTTTTACAATTTTTTATTGAAAACAGTAGATGTTTAAAATTTATTTTTTAAATTGTAATTTATCATTGTAACAACACTTGACATAAGATTTACCCTTTTAACAAATTTTCTTTAATTTTTCCAAATATGAGAATATTAAACATCACACTCTTAAATAACCAGTGAGTTGAAGAAATCAAAAGGAAAATTGGAAAAATATCTTGGCAGAAACAAAAATGAAAATGCTACATACCAAAAGTCGTAAGATGCAAAAAAAAAAAAAAGTTTTAAGAGGGAAGTTTATAATGATGAATACCTACATTTAAAAATAAAATAAGATCTCAAACAAACAACTTAAAATTACATGCTAAGGAACTGAAAAAAAGAACAAACTAAACCTAAAGTTAGCAGAATGAAGAAAATAAGATCAGATCAGAAGTAATGAGATAGAGACCAAAAAACAATAGAGAAGGTCAGTGAAACTAAGAGCTGTTTTTTTTAGATAAACAAAATTGACAAACCTTTGACTTGACTAAGAAAAAAGAAGGGATATTCAAATTTAAAAAAGAAATGAAAGAAGAATCATAACATGTCACAGAAATAAAGTGTGAGAGGCTACGATGATTAATATTTGCCAACAAATTGGATAACTTACAAGAAAAAACATATAATGTAACAAAATTGAATGATGAAGAAAAAAAAAGCCTGAACAGATCTATTATTAGTCTGGACACTGAATAAGCAAAAACCTTGTAATAAGTAAAAGTCTAAGAACCGATAGCTTCACTGGTGAATTCTACCAAACATTTAAAAAGAATTAACATCAGTCCTTCTCAAACTATTCCAAATAACTGAAGTGGAAAGCACATCTCTAAATTTATTTTGAGTCCAGTGTTACCCTGATAAAGACACCACAAGAAAACTGCAGGCTGATATCCCTGATGAATAAGATGGTAAGATGCAAAAATCCTCAACAAAATACTGCATATCACATTCAACATCACATTAAAGATATCAAATACCCTGGCCAAGTGAGATTTATCCCTGGGATGTAAAGATGGTTCAATACATGAAAATTAACCAATGTTATAGATCACATTAATAGAATAAAGAATAAAAGAATAAAAATAGTTTTTATAGATCACATTAATAGAATAAAGAATGAAAATCAATAGTTTCAATAGATGCAGAAAAAGCATTTAGCACAATTCAAAGACCTTCCGTGGTAAAACAAAACAAAACAAAACAAAAACTTTAACAAACTAGCAATAGGTGGAAAGTATCTGAATATAATAAAGGTCATATATGAAAAGCCCACAGTTAACATCATACTCAATGGTGAAAACTGAAAGATTTTCCTCTGAGATCAAAGAAAAGGCAAGTGTCTCCACTCTCATCACTTCTCATCACTTCATGGTACTGGATGTTTTAGCCAAACAAACAAAAGAAGGAAATTGTATCTTCATCTTACACCACACACAAAAATCAGCTCAAGCAGGCTAAAAACTTAAATGTAAGATGTGACTCTGTAAAACTTCTAAAAGAAAACATAGCAGAAAAGCTTCATGACATTGGTCTTGGCGATGATTTTATGGCAACAGAACAGGCAACAAATACAAAAACAGACAAGACTACCTCGAACTATAACGCTTCTGCATAATAAAGAAAAGAACCAACAGAGTGAAAAGGAATGGGAGAAAATATTGGCAAATCATATATCTGATAGGGGTTGTTTTCCAAAACATATAAGGAACTCTTGTATCTCAGTAGCAACAACAAACTAAACTCAGTTTTTAAAATGGACTAACGATTTGAATAGACATTTCTCCAAAGAAAACATGCAAATGGTCAATAGATATATGAAAGATGGTCAATGTCCATAATCACTGGGGAAATACAAATCAAAACCACAGTGAGATATTGCCTCATACCTGCCAAATGACTATCCCCCCCACTCAAAAAAACCCAAAAGACAAGTGTTGGCAAGAATGTAGAAAAATTAGAACACCTAATCACTGTTGTTGGAAATGCAAAATGTTGAGGCCACTATGTAAAACAGTATGGAGATTCCTTAAAAAATTAAAAGTAGAACTGTCATATGTTCTAACAATCACACTTCTGGTATTTATTTAGAGTTAAAACAGGATCTTGTAGAAATATTAGCACCACCATGTTCATTGCAGCCCTATTCACAGTAGTCAAGATGTGGAAGCCACCTACCCATCATCCAATAAATCGGTAAAGAAAATGTGGTATATACATACAATGGGATATTCCTCAGGCTGAAAAAGAAGGAGATTTTGCAATATGAAACAACATGAAATAAACCTTGAGGACATTATACTAAATTAAAGAAGCCAGTCACGGAATGACAAATATTGCACAATTTCATTTGGTGGATTGGTGGTTACTAAGGGGCTGGGTGGAGGAAGAAATGTGGAGTTGCTAATCAACAGGCATAAAGTCTCAGTTAGACAAGATAAATTTAAAAGATCCGTTTAACATTGTGCCTATAATTAACCATGCTGTGTTGCATCCTTTTTTTTTTTTTTTAAGATTTTATTTATTTATTTGTCAGAGAGACAGCCAGCGAGAGAGGGAACACAGGCAGGGCGAGTGGGAGAGGAAGAAGCAGGCTCCCAGCAGAGGAGCCTGATGTGGGGCTCGATCCCAGGACTCTGGATCACGGCCTCAGCCGAAGGCAGACGCTTAACAACTGAGCCACCCAGGCGCCCCTGTGTTGCATCCTTAAACCTTTAAGAGAAGATCTCATGTTAACTGTTCTTACCACAATATAAAATTTTAAAACTTGAAATATTGGGGTGCCTGGCTGGCTGCATTGGTGGAGCTTGCGACTCTTGATCTCTGGGTTGCGGGTTTGAGCTCCACCCCAGATTTAATGTGTTCTGGTGTAGAGGTTAGTTAAAAATTAAATCTTTGGTGTAGAGGTTAGTTAAAAATTAAATCTTTAAAAAAAAACTTGAAATATTAAAATTAGCTTGGAAATGAATATAAATATGAAAATTTATCAAGAAAATTACTGGTGTCCCCACCTTTGACACTCTTTAGTATATCTTTAAGGAAAAGCAAAAGTAAAACAAATAAAAACAAAGATACATAAGGAAAAAAATAATAAACTCCTATTTTGGTTCACAATCAACCACATAAAGGAAGAAATAAATTGGGGATCTTTTCAAATTCTTGCAACTCAAAATATTTTTTTTTAAAGAAAAGGTCAAAATTAACCACATTTTCAGATGACAAGCTTGGGTTGTGCAACCAGATAAACCCAGCTCAGTTCTTAAGTTCTGCTATTAGTTATATTACTTGTAACCTATTGCTTAATGCTGCTGTGCTCCTGTTATTCTACCTAAAAATAGAGATAATATGCCTCTCGCAGAGTTGTACTGAAAATGAAAGGAAAGCATCTGGTCCATATTTTATAATTTTTAAAATCTTTTCATTTCCTTGAATGATCTTTCATTATTAGGACTTCAATAGATTCGGCAAGGTTCTTTTTTCATTGGTCAACACCATAGAGATTTCCAAGTAATATTTCACAGGGATTTTAAAAATTATATCAGCATTCAGTGACAAACTTCCTGAACAAACTTATATTTTTACTTATAATGTTACTTTTTATGAAAAACATTAACATTGAATATATTTTAATCTAAATTACAAAAATATCATTTTATGAAAAAAATAGCAAACTAGTTATAAACTGAAACTGAAGTAAGGATAGTGTATTTGTGCATCACTAAATTAGTAATATGATCTATTAAGATGTTAGAATTCATAATTGTCCATCATTTTATGAGTCTTGCTATCTGATCATATTTGATAAAGCACTGATGATGCATGTATAGCCAGTTAATGCAGATAGATAGAAAGTAAAAAAAAAAAAAATCAAACCTGTTTTCATAATGGACATATTACTCTTCATCAATGTCAAATTCTACTCTCTTCTCCAGTGAACTGATAATTACATCATTATTTGCCTTTAAATTTGAAAGATAATCTATTTGGCTTATACATCTGGTAATTCATGCCACAGAAATAGATGAGGTTGGGCTTTTAGATTTATCATCATAGCCACAAGAGACATTACTGAGCAAATTTTGTTCGTAAGGAGACTTGATGTTTGGCAGTACATTGTCATTCACAGGCAAGGTCATGGAGGATTAAAGCTTGCTTGCTAATTGTCCCTGTTATGATTGATGTGGGAAGTCTTTTTGTTTGCTAAAACTTGTCAAAAGAAATCCTAAAATGACCTCTCCTCATTTTACAATTTTATTGACACCAAGAAAATTTTGATACAGCAGCAATGTGGGCTGTATTTATATATGCTCCGTATTGTTTATGTACACCCTAAAAAAGATCATAGCTAAGAAAAATAATATAGGTTAAGAATAATTTACATTTAAATGACAAAATATTGCTTTACTTTTTATTTGCATTTGATAACATTGAGTAAATATGATCAGAAAGTTATTCACATGTCATCCATAATTATGACTTTGGTAGTTGGAATAAATCAAAAGCACCTTAAAAATAAATCATTAAATCACTTAGTTAATTCTAGAGTTGTTACATATTCTTCCCATCTTTTGCAATCTCTGTTGTAATTACCACAGAAAGAATATATATTGGTGGGCTTGAGAATTATGTTTTATTATTATTGATATCTTTACTGACATGTAATTTGTTTTCACCAGAGTTTGGATAATCACAATTTGTAATTCTTGTCACTATAAAATAAGCAAGCTATGAAACTGATTAAATAGATTTAAATAGCACAATTAGAATTAATTTGGATATCATATAATTTCTACAGATAGAGTGTAAATTTGTACCATCTTAGTCATAAATATTAGATATTTCTGAGACATGGTGAAATACAACAATTTGGAACAATCAATTGGAAGTGAAAATGTTACATTCATTTTCATGACGAACCCACAGTTTGTCCTTATTCAGACTAATATAAAACACATGTAATTTATCAATAACTGTCTTCATTTGTACCAATCTGGAAAATTAACATTAAGAAGATGTTATCTCAGGATATAATACTTTCAGAGAATATGTATTAAATGAATGTAAACTTAATTCTTAGGAAAAACTGTGCTTTGAATAATAAATATGGAAAAACAAATATCATATGATTTCACTCATTTGTGGAATTTAATTTTTAAAGGAAAGGAGAAACAAACAGAATAACAGACTCTTAAATATAGAGAATAAACTGTTGGTGTCAGAAGGGATGTGGGTGGGGGATGAGTGAAATAGTTAAGGGGATTAAGAGTACACTTATTGTAATGAGTACTGAGTAACATAGAGAATTGTGAAATCACTATATTGTAGACCTGAAACTAATATAACACGGTAAGTTAATTGGACAGCTACATATAGAAGAATGAAACTGGACCATTCCCTTACATCATACACAAAGAAAAACTCAAAATGAATGAAAGACCTCAATGTGAGACAGGAATCCATCAAAATCCTAGAGGAGAACGTCGGCAGTAACCTCTTCGACATTGGCCACTTCTTTCAAGACACATCTCCAAAGGCAAGGGGAAAAAAGCAAAAATGAACTTTTGTGACTTCATCAAGATAAAAAGCTTCTGCACAGCAAAGGAAACAGTCAACAAAACTAAGAGGCAACCCACAGAATGGGAGAAGATATTTGCAAATGACATTACAGATAAAGGACTGATATCCAATTTCTATAAAGAGCTTCTCAAACTCAACACTCAAAAAACAAATAACCCAGTCAAACAATGGTCAGAAGACTTGAACACACACTTCCACAAAGAAGACATACAGATGGCTAACAGACACATGAAAAAGTGCTCAATATCACTAGCCATTAGGGAAATACAAATCAAAACCACAATGAGATACCACCTTACACCAGTTAGAATGGCAAAAATTAACAAAACAGGAAACAACAAATGTTGGCGAGGATGTGGAGAAAGGGGAACCCTCTTACACTGTTGGTGGGAATGCAAGCTGGTACAGCCACTCTGGAAAACAGTATGGAGGCTCCTCAAGATGTTAAAAATAGAGCTACCTTATGATCCAGCAATTGTACTACTAGGTATTTACCCTAAATAAATAGATGTAGTAAAAAGAAGGGGCACACGCACCCCAATGTTCATAGCAGCAATGTCTACAATAGCCAAAAGGTGGAAGGAGCCGAGATGACCTCCAACAGATGATAAAGAAGATGTGGTACATATATACAATGGAACATTTTTCAGTAATCAGAAAGGATGAATACCCACCATTTGCATCAACATGGATGGAGCTGGAGGGGATTATGCTAAGTGAAGTAAGTCAAGCGGAGAAAGACAATTATCATATGGTTTCACTCATAGGTGGAACAGAAGCAACAGCACAGAAGACTATAGGAGAAGGGAGGGAAATCTGAAGGGGAACAAATCAGGGAGATGAACCATGACAGACTATGGACTCCGGGAAACAAACTGAGGGTTTCAGATGGGTGGGGGGATGGGGTAACAAGGTGATGGATATTAAGGAGGGCACATGCTGTGATGAGCACTGGGTGTTATACGCAAGTAATGAATCATTGAACACTACCTCAGAAACTAATACAGTGGCTAACTGAACATAATAAAATTAATTAATTTAAAAAAGAATTGTGGAATCACTATATTGTAGACCTGAAATTGATATAACACTGTATGTTAATTATACTTGAAAATAAGTAAGTAAATAAATAAATAAAATGTATTTACATATAAGCTATGGGTACACTCACAGTCACATAAAAAGTTAATATATCAAATACATAAAATAGTTTGCTCTAATTTATAAATAACTAGATCCTTCAAAGGCTGCCATGTCTAATTTTGGTGACCATATTCAAAAGGGATTTGGGTAAACTAGAAAGGAAACAGTGAGGATACAAAAATCAAACAATACAATGATAAAGAAATAGGGATTTCTCCCATTATAATTAAGTGAATTCCTACGTGACTGACTCTCCTGGGGAAGGGGGTGTGCAAACAAAACAGCTCTAATATATGGAAATATCATAAAAAGCAGTTCCTGGAAAAGCACTAGAAAGAAGCAGAAAGAATCTGTGGATATGTATAGACTTAGAGCAGGGGAATTGTATATTGAGTTTCCGTTTGGGGGGCCCAGTAAATTAACTGACAGGGTACTTAGTGGAGAGGTTTACAGACTTTTTAGCAAGGAGATCCAGAACACTGAGGCCGGGAAATTCTGGCTGATAAATAAACATCAAGTCCTAGAAGGGAAAAAGCCAGAGAGGAGATATCAAATTACAACTACCCACAATTCTGATTAATCTCTAAAATATCCATGTATAGGAAAGACTCAAAGTAGCTCAAACAAAAACAAAATATCTGAACTGAGACCAAAGATGTTACCCCAGAAATAGTGTTTATGGTTGAATTCCGACCAAGACCATTGCCTACTAAAACAAATAAACCAAATTTATTTGACAAAAATAAACATAATCCAGAATCTTTACAACTTAACCTTCATGAGTTTAGACTACAATCCAAAATTGTCCTAATACAAACCATGAAGAAAATGTAACACATTCTCAAGTGAAAGGATATCATTTAAGATTGACTTTGGGATAATCCAGATGTCAGAATTATTAGGCATTTAAAGCAGCTTCTAAAGCTACCTAAAATAAAAGTAAAATAAATATGCCCCCAATGGAAACAGTATGGAAAATTCCAGTAGGTAAATAGAAATTACTTTTTAAAGAATAAAATGAGTAATTGTAAAGCTAAAACTTATAATGCATGAAATAAAAATAACAAATTGGGGGATCAATAGAAATTATACAGAGTAATAAACATAGAGAAAATGAAATGAAAGTGGCCATAGCCTCAGAAACTGGTAGGTAATATGTAATTATACAGTATCTGGACACATGGAGTAAAAGAAGAAAGAGACAGTGAGAAGTAAAAACTGTTTGAGTAAATAACGGCCAAAAAGTTTTCTAAATTTGATGAAAGACAAAAATTGATAGCTATGAGATATTCAAAGAAAAAAACCCACAAGGAAGCAATACTCATGTAAGCACTAAAAGCCAAAGAAAAAAAGCAAATCTTAAAAGCCATAAGACAAAAATGAGACAATGCATAGAATGAGGAAACAATTTGATTAATACCTAACTTCTCATTAGACCAAGGAAGCCAGAACAGAATGAAACAACATCTTTAAAAAAATCACTGTCAATCCAGAATTCAACACGTGAAAATATCTTTCAAAAACAAAGACACTTTTAAGATTAATAAAATAATAAAGAATTTTTTCAGAAGACGTCCACTACAGGAAATGCTAAAAATAAATGTCCTATAGCCTCAGTGGAAATGATACTAGATAGAAATTTGCAAGCTCAGAAAGGAATGGTATGTGCCGAAATGCATCCGAGCTAAAGACTATACTTAAAAAAAAAAAGTTATTACTCCTGTATTCCTTATGTTACATTAACTACTGACAGCAAAATTTGTAATAGTGTATTGTGGATATTATTACACACACACTTACATATACACAGACAAAAATACCTGTCAACTAAGTATAAAGCATGAGTAATATTAGCCTATTTAATTGCAAAGTTTCTACATTTTATATGAAGTGGTATAACAAGAACAATAAATGGACTGTACAAGTTAGGGGTCTATACTGTAATCCTAGAAAAGACACACTGACTCCAAAATGCAAAAAATGTATCGATAAAATGGCAATGGGAAAATAAAATTGTAAATATTTAATATAGGGACTAATCCTCATTGTCTTTCCAAGTTTTCTATAAATCTAAACTCTAAAATAATACTTAAACATAGAAGCACTCATTTATAATCTATATGAAAAGGGTATTGTTATGTCAGAAACTGAATTTTGTGTCGTTCTCTGAAGAAATACCTACAGGGCATTTCAAAAGGGCTAGAAGTGATTTGTGCATGTGGTAGGTGCAGCACAGGCAAGGGGCCACGAAATCACACAAGTTTGATCTTATATAGAGCTGCTGGTGATCTTGCCCATCCTCTGCTCTGGAGAGAGGGAGAAAAAGAGAGGGAGAGGGAGAGAAGCCTTAACTACTTTATCTTATGTTTATTTTGCTTGCTTTAGTTTGATTTATTTAATTAATTTCCTTATCTTTATTTTGCTTATTGATGTAAGCAAATCTTTCTTGAAGGGAAGGAAAGGTCTTTATATTCTGGAATGTCATTGAGAAGGATGATGTCTCTACACTTTACTATCCTGGAAAATCTCCTTATACAAACATTCTTAACTTTGCCATAAATGCCTTTGCTCAAAGGACCTGCGACATATAACTTACATGGAGATTTATCTCCCAACATGTACGGTATTTTGTATATCTATTTAATAAATTCAGAATTGTAATATGCATATTGTATTAAAACAAAAATCATCTATGATAAGCATGGCATTGTGGATCAGAGATGAATTTGCAATCTTTAGCTAACCCCAGTTTCAAGTTTATCTTCACATTTTTTTGTAATTATACTGTAAAACAAAATCCTCACTCATAGAGCTAAACACTAATGACCACAGGCTTTAGAGCTTAATTTACAGTCTTAACCTGTTCTTGAAAAGCTTGACAAAAAGCAGAATATTTTTGTTTAAAGTTACATTATTACCAATATAAATGCTATTCCCTGTAATAAATATAAATATCAAACAAAAGCTATTCAAAATTTAAAGTAAACACTGAAGCTTTCATGTGAATGAAAGCACTGCGCAGAAGTTCCTGAACTAAATGTGGCACAGTGTACGTTCTCTGTAGCAGAGCAATTGTTAATCAGTTTGGGAGAAGGAACAAGTCAAGGGTCTGAATTTAAAAATGAAAAGTTATGAGTTCCTATCTTATCTGGAATAGAGAGGCTAATATTGAATCTCTGATACAGCCTTTCCTAAGGGGAGTCAGCTAGCTAGCTGGTTAATATTTGATTACAACAGATACCTTCCTGCATGAATGGACAATAATTTGTCCTTATCGAATAGTCATTTATTTTGGATATGGATTTATTTCCCTGTTTGCTGTGCTTTTGTAAGGACACTGAAAATCACTTCAATTCTCATCGTTTTGGGGGTGGTAGCAAAATTTCTGATAAGCTGTTTTTAAAATTATTTTTTTCTGCATCTGTCCTCTATTAATAAGCTAGGCTTCCACCTAAGGCTCATAGAGTTTTGTAAAACACTTAAGAAATTTCCTGTTCTACTCTGGCTTTATAAGCCAGTGATTCTTGTCTCTAAGTTGGTGGTCTAAATTCTTCCATTTAATCTTTATCTTTACAGTAACGAGCTGACCCTAACTGACAAGAATATACCAATTATCTCAGCCCAATTGCAAGAAAGAGACTATTATTTCCTCTCTTTGTGATGAGACACCTGTGTCAATGAAATGGCAGATCGCAGCAGCTTTATTTGCTGTGAGAGCACACAGCAAACTCTGCACTCATGTGCTGTCATCCTGATTTCAGAAAGTCGATATCTTTAGGACATAAGCTGAATTTGAAAACAATCTAATTGTTCCTTATTTTTCTTTCATGTCAGCGTGCCAGTTTATTGTTTCACTTATCTATTGCTGCATATTGCTGCATAGCAAACCTCCTCCAAACTTGTTGAAACAATGAGGATTTGACCATTTCTCTTGATTCTGTAAGTTGGCCGGGCCGTACCTAGATGGTTATCCCATTGGCGTCATTTGAGCTCTGTCAAGCAGACCAACCCACCTGGTCACCTCTCCACTTAACCAGTGTGGAACCTTCACTGTGGTCTCTCTCCTTCTAGCGGGAAGCCTGTGTTCTTAATGGGGTCGCTCAGGAGGCAGGAAGTGGTAGCTGCCACTCCTCATTCTGAGTTTGGAAATCTTGGAACTTCATTCAAGAGCATTATATTATTCAAAGCCAGAGTAAAAGAATGAGAAGCAGCTTACGGGTAGGAAAACCAGTACAAAAAATAAAAATAAAAATGATGGTGTCCAAGGGCACTCTTTGAGAATATTAACCAGTAAGAGGTCGGTTGAGTAATTTTATTCATTCAACTGCCCTGGTATAACAGATATTGTAAATTAAAATTGCCTTCAGGAGTGGAAGCAAGGGTTAGATTTTCCCTCCATTACAGCATCACACACAGTGTCAAGCAAATGATAATAGTTGTACATACTTGTTGATCAATTAAGGAGCAACTCATAGCCTTTTTTCTTCCAGTAATGCTTCACACTTAGGTTTTATCAGTGATGTAATGTCTAAGACCTCAAATTTCTACAATTAGTATCATTTTTTGTGATAAGATATTAGTCAGAAGGACCACGTCATGGGGCTCCTGGGCAGCTCAGATGGTTAAGCGTCTGCCTTCAGCTCAGGTCATGATCTCCAGGTCCTGGGATGGAGCCCCATGTTGGGCTCCCAGCTCAGCGGGAAGTCTGCTTCTCCCTCTCCCTGTGCGCTCTCTGTCTCTCTCTCTCAAATGAATAAATAAAATCTTAAAAAAAAAAAAAAAAGAAGAAGAAGAAGGACCATGTCAAAAAGTAAGTTTGTTTCCTGGAAAAAGTAGCTTATCAGCCTATTATGATATATTCATAGATAAGAATGACCAATCATAGACCAGGGTATTCCTAACTTGATGCCACAGAGATACAATTATATTTGCTCTAGTATATTTTCAACCTAAAGCAATATGCTGAGATTTTGATAAATGTCCTAAAATAATTTTATGATTCTAAAAGAAATCTCTAACATCACTGGCATTAAAGGAGTTTAAAACTAAGAGTATATCTTCGCTTAAATCCTGGTATTTGGAAAATAGTGAACGTATGATATGGACATCTACTTTTTAAAATGTATTTCAGAGGGGAAAAAATGGTTTTCCTTATTAACACATTCCTTTGACTGAATAAGAAAAGAAGCTTAGCTCTTGATCAATTAAAGAGTATATATTTTTAATTCTCATTTATTAATATTAAGCTATGAAAGCCATTCCCGTGTATCCCTTAGTTTAGCAAATAGCAAATATTTCCCCAAATTAGAAGAAAGATAGCAGGCACTCAACACTGCTCAACATTGATGAACTCCTGAAACATTTTCTTGCTTTGGTTCATCAAGACAGACAGTAAATTTCAGCCACTTGTCAAATACTCTGATGACATACATGTTATAAATATCTAATACTGTATTTATATGGTTGGTTATTAATTGTAAATTGTTAGAAAATTCTCAGACATTCAGTTTACTTCTCCTATTAAATAAGGACATCAATCACTTCTTTTTCTCTTTTGAACAACAGATTTAAACATTTTATTAGTGTGTTTAAAAAAATCATCCTTAGTTTTTTTGGTATAGCTGTGTTCACATTGTTTTTTTCCCATTTCTCAGCTCTGTTAACAATTTTAGATGGTCTTAAAGCGTTCTTAAAATTTGAGAAAATATATATGCATTTAAGAATATTGCATATATTCTGTATACTAATAAAATACATAAATGAAATTGAAAAATAATTCTTAAACGGCTAAACTCTGAAATATATAAGCTGCTGTTTTGTTTTCCTAGAGTTTCAAAACTTAAGCAGATAAATACTTTCCCTGATATTCTATTTTGTTTTTACTTTTGAATCCTAAACTTTCAACTAAAATTCTGTATATTTGGTATCATTGAATATCAGGAAATACTGATTACCCAAGTAAAGCTATACTTTCATTCCTTTTTATAAACTAATGTACCCTGTTTATGGCTACTCTTCCCTGAAATAATGAGATGGCAGTTTGTTAAGAGTTCTCTCTCTCTGTCATACACACACAGACACACATAAATGCACATTCATTCGGTTCTAGGCACTTTCACAACCATTAGTGATGTAACAGTGGACAAAACATTTAATCTCATGGGATTCACATGCTTGTGGTAGATACAGCAACATTATTTGGTAAATAAACAGATGTGTCAGTGTAACAATTTCTGGTCATTATATAAGAGTTGTGATTTTGAAAAATGTGACTCTACCCAAAGGTTCCTGGGAAAGGGAAAAAAAAATTACCTTGCTTAGAAATAGTAAAATACATACAGCCTGTACAAGTGTGTTTATAGCAGCTCTCTCCATGACTGACAAGCACTGGAAGTAACCAAGTGTCCTCCAGTGGATGAATTACCAAAGAAATGGTGGCATAACTACTATCTATCAATAAAAAAGAACAGATGATTGATACATTATGCTGAGTAAAAGAAGCAAGACTCAAAATGTTACATAATATTTGATTCCCTTTATATGAAATTAAAAGAGCAACAACAATAAAAAAAAACCAAACAAAATTAAAGTGATGGAGACTAGATCAGTAGCTACTAGGGCTTAGAGGCGGGAGGAGGGTGTGACTTTAAAGGGATATCACGAAGGTGTTTTTGGGGTGATGGAACTATGCTGCATCCAGATTGTTCTGGTTATCACATGAATCTATGAATGTATTGAAATTAATAGAAATTTATACTAAAGTTCATTTTTTACTGTGTGAAAATATAAAAAAATAAAATTAATTTAAAAAGCAATCAGAAGATACATGGAAGAAAGAGATAAAGTGATTTTATTACTCAATCACCATGTGTTTCCATTTCAGCTTTGTCCAGAAATGCTCTCAGCTGCATTACACATGGTAATAACTCAGTACAGATTAAAATGCACCAAAGTTAATTAACACCTTTTATTAATTTTATTTACTAACCAGGTATTTGAACATTTAAAAACAATAAATTTCACATATGGGCCATCAAAACAAACAATTTTCTACATGTGAAAGTGAAAAAAAAAATCTCCTGATCCTTCATGAAGTTGACCATTAGATTGGGGACAAATAATATAAATTCAGCAATAAGTGTCATAAAGAGGTGCTATACCAACAGGAAAGATGCAACTAATTCCCCCAAGGAAATGCTTTATAATAGGGACACCTGGGTGGCACAGTCGGTTAAGGGTCTGACTCTTGGTTTCAGCGTAGGTCGTGATCTCAGGGTCATGAGATCAAGCCCCACATGGGGCTCAGAATAGAGTCTGCTTGAGATTCTCTCACATTCTCCCTCTGTCCTCCTTCTGCTCCTGCTCTCTCTATAACTTAAATAAATAAATCTTTTAAAAAAGAAATATTTTGTAATAGACGTAAATTACGTCTGAGGCAATATGACATTAAGAGATATGAAAAAACTATGAATTCATGAGAACGAATGATGTGCAGGACTTTTAAGAAATTGTTATCCACTGGGTTTATTTGTATCATCATCTCCTTGATTAGACCTTAGAAATCTCCAAATTGTGCTCAATTCTACAATATAACTCAGTCAAACCCTCATATGTGTTATTGTCCAAATCTTGTTGAATCTACAACATAACCCCCTCGTATATATACCTTCTTCTCCAACATAATGTGGTTATTCCCACTTAAATCATTATCGTTTCCTTCTGCGAGCTCTTTTTTGTTTGTTTGTTTCCTTTAGCCATATCTTTCCTCTCTAATTCAGTCTTCAATCTGTCTGGAGGTACGGATATTTCTTATGTTTCAATTCCTATTGCAATATAGAAATATTTTGTTTTTCTTTTATAGAAAACAAAGGATTTTATTTGCTCTGCTGAAGAATAGGCTATTTAAATTAGTTTTAGAGGTTTTTTTTTTTTCCATTTATGTCTTTTTTTAGGACTTGAAACTAACCATTCAATATTCTTTTTGTTTTTTGGGGGGTTTTTTTGGTTTGGACATTTGATTAAAGCTGGGCTTCTTCATGACTACATCAATGATAATTAGGTTAAATATACCTTTACCCGAAATTGAAGGAATATAATCAAAGACATTGAATATAAGATGATTTATATTTGATTGCCAGACAGTAGGAATATTTTAGTTCTCTTTTCTTTGATTTGGTCACTTCTTTTATATAGACAGAGTACAACGAGGCTTCACCCAGGATGCCTCTCATAAGCCTATAACAAACAAATGATAGTAGATTATACAAAACTTTTTGAGATCCCAGATTGCCGTATTTTGACCTCCTGTCAAGAATAGGCTATATTTACCTTGATCAAATGAAGGCTTCCACAGACAACCTTTTATCTTTATGCCATTTAGTGTTCCAATCCTTCTACTTCAAGGAAAGTA
Source organism: Ursus americanus (assembly GCF_024610735.1). Classification (NCBI taxonomy): domain Eukaryota; kingdom Metazoa; phylum Chordata; class Mammalia; order Carnivora; family Ursidae; genus Ursus; species Ursus americanus. The sequence continues at coordinate 40,339,434 of NC_142136.1, forward strand.
AATTTATTATCAGAGGTAACCCTGTGGCAGGTTCAGCTGGCATCTGTATCCACTTGAAAAGACTTGTTTTTCTGACCATCATGTCAAGTGTGCTTGTGCATGGCTTGTGGGCGATATAGTAGAGTATTTGAAATTTAACATTTTTAGAGTTAAACTGAATGTAGCATATAGTTGAAAACTACCAAAAATAAGAAGAGTCTTCATGTAGTTGAAAATACTAGATTTCATAGTTCCAGTAAAAAATAAAATAATTATTTATATTAAGTTTAATACATGGAACTCTCTTCCTTTTTTTGTATCATTTCTATTATCAAAAAGAAAAGTCTTCACTTAGTGCACATTGCATGCTTATAAATAAATCTTAATAAGACATAAAATAAAATGGCCACTATAGATTTATAAAATAAGTGAATAGGATATGGATTAAGCAGACATCTTCAAATTAACTTGGATTCTTTTTCCTGTGAAAAAAACTTAAGTTCACATAAAAAATGTATAAATAATGTAAAATCATTAACAATGGATATGATTTAATTTTAATACATTTATATATAGCTTATTAGGCTCCTTTGTCCCTCCACTGATAATTTTTGGAGAAAGGTAGAATTACTCTTACAAGACCTATATTAAGATTTTCCTTTTTGAAATGAGAAAACAAGCTCAGAAATATAGGCAAGTATAGGAAACAAATAAATAACTTATAAGGATAGGAACTGAACCTACGGTTGCCATGACATCCTAATACTTACGGTTTTTGCCTACCTAAAACATTATGATATGTCATAAGAAGTATGAGTTTTAGGAAGTATGAGTCTTGCTTTAAATAAACTTCTGCGATTATTGGCTATGCTTCCAATAGTGTTTGATAAAACTGTCTATGACTCAGTTTACTTATCAGCAAAATTGGAATAATATTGGTAACCCCTCTCATAGATATTATGAAATTACTTGAAATAATATATAATACCCAATATGCCACCTGGCATTTAGTACACTCTCAATAAATCCTAATTTCATTTCTCTTTTGAGTTATCTCCTTTCAGGGTATAAATGTATGCAATGTGTGTGTGTGTGTGTGTGTGTGTACATGTGTACATATACTTACATATATATATATGGTATATATATATATATATGTATATGCCTCGGTGTGTGTATATATATGTATGTATGTATATATATATATATGCCTACACCCCCACATATATTAATTTATTGTAAAGAACTGGAATGTGAGATAAATTTTCTTACATAAATATAGTAAAAACATGTAATGCAGTTAAGATAGTTCTCACTTTTGGTAAATTAACAATGACCAATCCTCACCTTTTGGCAAGTTTGAAGCACAAAAAGATACTTCAATTTATATTTTCTAATTTTCTACTTGTGTAATGTTAAGAATTAGAGTCTGATGTAAGCCATGCAGCCAAAAATCACAGAAAAATTTTGCACTCCTAGTGGTTTGCATTTTACCTACATTAACTCCATCTTAAGCTGGAAGTATCACCACAGCCTTTCCGAGTAGTACAGAAGCAATTCTTTGGAAATATCATTAAATATCCTGTGAGTCCAAAGGAGATACAACTCTGGGTTAGCACAGCAACACGTTAAAATTTTTCTTTTGCTACTTTTATTTTCCTTAGTGAAGTAAAATTTAAATTTCTTCTTTTCATTTCTTCACTTAGCTTTTACTTACATTCGGTTTCCCCTCCTAATTGGCATTTATACATAATGGGTTTTAATATAGCTCTTCTCTTAATTTCTGTGAATATTTAGGTTCTGACACTTCACAGCCCCCCCCTTTTTTCTTTTTCACTTTTTTGAGGTATAATTGACAAATTTAAATCTGAATGTTTAAGATGTACAAGTTGATGTTTTGAAATACGTATGTGTTGTAAAATGAGCACCACAATCACACAGCTTAACATGTCTATCATCTCACATCGTTACCTTTTTTGTGCCTGGGGAGAACTCTGAAGAGTGCAGGATGCAGTATTGTTAACTCTAGGCACCATGCTGTATGTTAGCACTCCGGAACTAATTCATCCTTCCTAACTGAAACTGTACACCTTGACCAACATCTCTTCATTACCTTGACCCCCACAACCTCTGGCAACCAACGCTGTGCTTCTACAAATTCAATTAGTTTTGATTCCACATATAAGTGAGGTCATGCAGTGTTTGGTTTCTGACTTCTATTAAAAGCTTAATGGATGTTTGATTTATGATAAATACAAGTCGGATTATATAATATTATCTACGAAAGCAGTATGTTAAGAGAGAGCAAATACAAAGAGAATCATATTTGTTATTGTTTTATATCCCTCATCCCACTCTCATCTTTACCATTTAATTTGTTACTTCAGATCCTGGGTATGCCTTGAAATACATAATTATTGGTGCACTTTTCTTCTCCAGCAGCACTTTTCTGTGCTAGTAAACCAGGAAAAACTTTCTGGTTCTTAAAAAAGCTTAAGTAATCTCCTAGACCCTTGGAAAAGAGTAAGTCTGGGGTGATCTTTGAAATATCAATTAAACTACCTATACTATTTTATAAGAAATTAGTGGAATTTCAAATTATGTATGACTACTAGAAGAATGCAAGCTATTAAAGTTTTCGTGTTTTTAGTGAATTTTTTGAACAAAATTTTATTAACAGTGGGTAAATATTTCCCATGGGAAATGTACCATGCTGTTACATTAACAATTTGTGGAGAAGAAAAACTGTAATTGAGATAGTTAGACAAATCACGTAATTTCAATGAATCTCAATGTTCTGTAATATGAAGATAGTATTTTTCTCTACAAAGTTACATTAAGAATTAAATTACACACCTTTTTGCAAGCACTTTAAGATAAAAATATTTAAGTGAACTGTCAAACATACAGGAAAAATAGCATAGTAGACACCATTGTACCTATTTTCCAGATTGAACAAATATAAACATTTTTCTGTGTTTGCTTCATATTCTTCCTAAATAAAATATTAAAGACAATGTCAGATCTTTCCAGCCTGACCCACTGATATTCAAGTCTCTCCCTCACCTTCGGTGCAACTTTCTTATTAACATTTCACATAGTCATTAAATATGTACCCATAAAAATATGTAGTTTTTTTTTACTTCCCTTAATTACTAAATCTATCATACATACGAAACTGTACTTTCTTATTCAATATTTTACTCCTTAAGATTTATTGACACTGATGCAATCTTTAAGGGCTGTTTCATATTCTATCAAATAAATATGGAATCAATGAAGGATTCATTTGTTTTTACTTAGTAGAAATTCTCAACAATTCCCTATTCAAACATAGTTATTTTTTCAAACAAGGATGTGACAGTAGAATCTGATGCTAAGTGATGTCATAATGCATCCAGTCTCATCTTTTTCCATCAGTGATCATCAGCATTTATCCTTAGATTTGTAGCCTCATTATTAGAAGATAGGTGCTGAAATTAACTGCATCATGCCCTCAACTCTTATGCAGAAAGTAGGTAAGTAGAACCTCTCTCTTCCTGTCTCTCTCTCTCTCTCATACACATACACGTGCCTTTCTTTATATAGGGAGGGAAAGAACTTTCTCAGAAGCTGCACAGCAGATCTCTTCAAATCTCATTGGCTAAGACATAATTCACATGGTCAGTCCAAGACAAAAAATTACGTCAGAATTATTTTTTACAGTAGAATGCCAAAGACCGTAGCTTATTGAGATTAGCCTGTGGGTAGCCAAAAATAGTGTCTACCAATAACAGGCCACAATTTATTCAACCATTCTTCTATTGATCAGCATTTAGACTTTTTTTTTTCAAGTTTTAGTATTACATGGGATGCCAAAACAAGTATCTCTGGGCATATGTGTAGTGAGAACATATTTATGTGTGTACGTATGTATTTTGGCTGCCCTGTGTATGAAACCTTTTCATACAGTTAAGAAACTTTCCACCTTACGATTGTTGGTACACTATAGAAGCTGAGAATAACAATCACTACAAATATCAGCCTCATTTTATTGTGCTTTACCTCATTGTTCTTCACAGATACTGCATTTTTCACAAATTGAAGGTTTGTGGTAACTTTGTATTGAGCAATTAAGTCCATCATCACCACTTTCCCAAGAGCATTTGTTTAGTTTGTGTCTCTGCATCACATTTTGGTAATTCTCTCAATATTTCAAACTTTTTCATTATTATTATATTATGGTGATCTGTGATCAGTGATTATGACTCGCTGAAAGTTCAGATGACGGTTAGCATTGTTTAGCAATAAAGTATTTTAATTAAGGTATGTACATTTTAAAAACATAATGCCATTGCACACTTAACAGACTATGGTATAGTGTGAACATAACTCGTATATGCACTGGGAAACCAGAAAACTCATTTGCCTTTGCTATATTGCAATATTCACTTTATTACTGTGGTCTGGAACTGAACCCGCAAGCAGTATCTCCAAGGTATGCCTGTACCTATTTGGGCAGATGACCTAAACTTTGCCAATTAGATAAGCCTACTCCCCAGAATCTCCCTCTCTCCAGAGGTTGTTGGGAAAGGTGCAGTTGCAGCCACCGAAAAGCAGAGAAGTTAACAGATCTGCCTGGATCAGAGCTCGTGTGTAGTTGCAGGAGCTGTAATATCCTGAGCTGGGTGGCACACAGTGGAATCTCATTCAGTTGACTAGATGCCAGTGTGTAGAGAGAGCGGGCGAATGGCCGACTGAGGTAGAGGGGTCCCCGGGGAACACTGCGACACTTGTGCAAACAGGAAGCGTGGAGTTCTTCATGGTGTTGATGTAGAAAAGCCCGCGGGAAGGTTGTCACCAGGCCAGGCACAGGTTGTAAGGCTGCTGAAGAAACTCCTGTCTGGGATAGAACATGGCAAGACGTTCTCACACCCCCAACTGTGCACTCACCCTGAGCAGTCCGAAGTCTCAGGCCAGCTCTTCTCCTGCAGTGTCCCTTTAGCACATTCTACTGAGAAGGCTTGATCATGCTCACCGTGAAGAAGAAATACTAAAGGAGGAATTCCTCCCATTATGGCCGAGCATATATCAAAGCGTAATTTTGGAGCTGAGAGGCAATAAATTGTTTACTGACAAATGTATGGCACACCAGGCAGTATATTAGGTACTAAGGTGTCACAATAAAGATAAAAGAAAAAATTATTGTCCCTATAGAAATTATGTCTAGTAGGAGATTCCTTACATTATCCAGACATGATTGTATAATTAAAGGTACTATAAAACAATAAAGGTCTGTGAAACAAAAATAGAACCTTCTGAAAGTATAAGGACGTTTACTGAGGTTAAAAAAAACAACTCAGGCATATGTTTGGGAAATTAACACTTTTGCTGTCCCCTGGATATATGAATATGAGGAGACACCAATATTCCTATAAGGAATGAACAGGAATCTGTGCTAAGTGCTTCAGGTTGGGAGTTTATTGGCATGACAGATAATACCTGAAATGTGGTAATAGATTGAGCTTGATAAGGGGGAGAGTAGAGAAAGATATAAAGCCAAGTGAAAGAGTCTCTTCTCTAAAAAAATTTTACTGAATATTCTTGACATATAACATTGTGTAAATTTAAGGTATACAGCATGTTAATTTGATACATTTATATATTATAACATGGTTGTCATTTTAGCAGTCATTAGCACCTCTATCACATCACATAATTATTTAAAGTGGTTGGGATAGTTAAGGGATCTTTCAAGAAGCACACTTCTAAACTGCTCATAATTGGTAAGATGTGAATTAAAATGTATCCAAAGATTTAAAAAACTGTATTCAAAAGATGACACACAAGTCATTGCAAGCCTCCATTATTACAGAGTGTTCATGGCAGATTCCAGAAGGCAGAGGGTTAAACTGTAAACAGTCAGGGAGAAGTGAAGGTAGTGACCATAGATGAGAAGTTACAAATTGGTTGTAATTTACAACTCCCTATGTGAAATTTAAAATTAGGAGATTTTGCATAAAATTTGGATATAAGGCTTCCTTTGAAAAATTGGAAGATTTATCAATTTCTGCACACATTTGCTTGAAACAATATTTGACAGGGCTGTAGAGCCCTGCCTGAGGTGATCTGGGCCATGAACTCTCTAAGGCATCTCTCTCAATACTGAACAGCTTTGCTCATAGTATTTCCAAAAGGCCTTTCTATGCACTTGAATTTATAAACTCTGCAATATGCAACCCTTTAAAGTTGGTTTGTGGGAGAGGAAAAGGTGATGTATGATGGTAGAAGAGAGTGACTGTTTCTCGTATCTCATTTCCCCCTTCCCATCTTTCCCTCTTTTTAGAAGAAAGTGAATGAGCAGTTGCTGAAATGAAGGTGTGTACAGGCAGATAAAAATGAACCCATACACAGGAAGAAATTATAGCGAGAACAGAGAAAACTGTACTCTCTCTCTGCCTATTTTATTTTTGGCACAACACTGAGCTATTTAAACTCTCTGGTACTGAATGCCTTCATTTATAAAATGAGAATTACCACCTTACTGCCTAAAGTTATCATGCAGATGAAATGAAACCATACTTCCAAATCTTACAAAAACAATTCATGATTAAAGAGTTAAAAATAGATAAGGAAGACACATATTATTAATATGTTGGGCAAGATATCATAGTAGCTGAAAAGGAACTAACACTCAGATCACCAAGTCAGTCTTAACATAGTCCCAGGCGATTTTGCCAGGCTGGCGATGATAATGTGTGTGCGGAAAGCAAAGGCAAATCAGATATTGCACAATATCCTACAATGAAACCTAAATCCTTTTATTTGTAATTTTTTGTCTTCCTACAGTTACATGACTGCACTAAACTGTTCTTTGAAATAAATAGAATTACTTTTCAAATCAAGATCTCAAATTTTTTGAGGGGATTTTTGAAAAGTTCTTAAATTCCAAAAAAAAAAAAATATCTAACAGAATTTTTCTTATATGTCTAGTAATATTTAATCCACAAATTCTCAGGGTGGTAAATCTTAGGATTTCATTTTTATTAGTTAGAAGAAAATATAACCAAAATGTTGTTTGGATTAATAATGATACAGTATTATATTTTAAATTTTGACTACCTGGTAATGATTATGATATGTTTTCTTTCTGTATAAAGTTGAAATACTACTCTATTTTATTATGTTACTAATATTATATTTTCTAATATGTTAATATATAAGAATATCAATATTTCCTTTTTACTCCGTAAGTTGATATTATATGCCTGCGACACTGTTGTGTTTAGAACTATTTTCATAATGTCAAATAATATTCCAGTGACTTTTCTGGCATTGAATAGTCACTAAATAGAGAAGCATTTAACTGGATTTTATGTAATGCATTCAATTTTTACACATTTTGTTAACTACAAAAGCATCATTATCATTAACAGACATTCTGTTAATAATTATCTAATAATACAATTACCAGGAAAAAATAGTAAATAGAAAGTTATGCTGAAATGTCACTGATGAAATGTTATATAGGAATTCTCTCTTTTCTTTTCGTAATTGTAATATAAATTAGTGAGTCTTAAGCCCCTTTATGATTTGAGAAAGAATATTAATCTTAGAAATTATTTTAAATGCGGATATGTTCTGAAGAATACATGTATATGAAATAAGCAGTATACACACAACACACAAGTGCTCTGCATACCCTGCATTTTTGCCATAAATGTGTAAATATACATGGATAGCTTTTTTTCATACTTTGATATGTAAATTTGAGTTGGAACCAGGGACTTAAATATAAGGAATCCAAGCTATGCTTTCATGATTAAAGAATTCATGGGAGACTCATTATGGATGAGGGAAAGAACAAGCTAAATCAAAGGGGAAAAATTTCATTTGGGTGCAGTAGAGTGATGGGATATACACAGGATTCAAAGAACACAGTAGGTTTTAGGGCTTTTAGCATTTTTCACCTATTCACTAGGCCTTTAAAACCTGCATTCATACATTTACACTTAGTACACCTTGACACTTTCTGATCATAAATTGCAACATTTACAGATTGAAAATTCAGAGAAGAGAAAATCATGGAAAGATTAGGCAGAAGATAGGGGTGTGTGTGTGTGTGTGTGTGTGTGTGTGTGTGTGTGTGTGTGTGTAAATTCTTTTCTCAGCCCTCAGCATCTAAGTATCTAGGACATTGTGAACATGAACTTGATGGCACATTAACATTCCTATTTAGTTCTCCTATTTAAGCTTCTAATTTTTAGTTGCTTTGCATTCATAATGACAATTATACACTTATGCTGGCTTAAAACTCTGCTCTCGTATTACCAGCTTTACAAATGTAATACTTTACTGATAGAAGTAAAACAGTGAATATCTTTATGCTTGATTAATTTATATCTTAACATTTGAATTAAAAAAACCTTAAGGCCACTTTCTTTCTTTCTTTTTTTTTTTTTTAAGATTTTATTTATTTATTTGACAGAGACAGCCAGCGAGAGACGGAACACAAGCAGGGGGAGTGGGAGAGGAAGAAGCAGGCTCCCAGTGGAGGAGCCTGATGTGGGGCTCGATCCCAGAACGCCGGGATCACGCCCTGAGCCGAAGGCAGGCGCTTAACCGCTGTGCCACTCAGGCGCCCCTTAAGGCCACTTTCTTAGAAATAAAAGAAGAAAGAAAATAGGTAAATGGCTACTTCATTTGCTACTTAGCATATTCTGTGTAAGAATCAATGTGTTAAATGTTCCTTAACAGTCATGTATAAAATGCCCATTTATCCCTATTTTACAAATAAGAAAATAAGCCTTAATGAAGTTAGGTCATTAGTCCTTAGATTTCACACCTCGTTGAGAGTTCAGCTGGGATGAGAAGCATTTTTTTTCTTTCTCCTCAAGGTCTGTATTGTTCCTATTATCCAAGCCTGTCTCCTAAAACATAAAATTGTCCAGAATTAATTATTGATGCATATGACATTGAGACTAAATACTTGGAAAGTCAGTTTAACTGACCTTGTCAAGATTTTATGCTGCACTGATAAAACCGTTGACAGTTAATACTCTAGAAAGACTCCCTTTGAGCACTGCGGTCATTGATGTGCTCACGTACCAAACTTTTTGTTTTTCAATAAAATTCAGGAAACATTTTAGATTATCTATCTTAAAAAGAATAAAATATTGACAGTTTTAGGAATGTTAATCTAGATATCACTCAATTCATATAAAAATCGATTTTACATCCATCCATATCAATTACAGCTCATTGATGTAAATTAACTGCTACCTTTGGAAAAACCCCCGTAAATCTGTTTCTACAACACTTTCAAATAGTTGCACCTAAACTAAATACGTTCACATTTCAACACAGTGGGATAGTGTAAAAACCATCTGTCTGTCCAACGTAATATTATTTAGGTTATATTCTTTACAGGTTGCCTATCAATGAATGCGAAACAAAGTATTGATCTGTACCATACTGGTAGGTAATCATTAATAATCAACAATCCTTAATAAAATAACTACTAACACACTCTTTGATTTTGAGAAATCTTAGGTAATTTAGAATATCTTTGTGTACTCAAAAATATGAAACATTAACATAATATTTAGCTACCTTGTAACATTTCTATACCAGAGCAGGCTATAAATAAATGAATACATAAATATGACCTGAGCCAGAGGCAGAGACTTAACGACTGAGCCACCCAGGTGCCCCATGAATAAGTAAATATGAAGTGCAGATTTACTTGGTTTTTTTCTGTGCAGGAAACCACTAATTAAAATATAAGGAAGGTAAGGTCTTTGAAACTTTTATTTATTTATTTATTTTTAAGATTTGAGAGAGACGGAGGCAGGGAGAAGCAGACTCTCCGACGAGCAGAGAGCCCAACATGGGGCTCGATCCCAGGACCCTGAGATCTGAGTCTAAGGCAGATGCTTAACGGACTGAGCCACCCAGGCACCCAGAAACTGTCTTTTTAAAATGATATAGATATATTCTCAAGCATACTCAGAGTTTAATTTGATTTCTTACTTTCTGTTAGCATACACCACCACTGACATTCCCCATTCTAAAACAAAGAATGACAAAGTCTGCCAAACACCTATAGTTTTCTGAATAAACACTGTGTTAAATTATATTGTTATTGAATCAGGTGAATCAAACGATGCTATTGGAAGTGCTTTCACACCCGGAGTCTCTGCTCTTCCTTATTCAATTCTGTTTTAATTACCTTGATCTTCATTGAGTACTAAGTTGAAATATACTTTCTCCTTTTTTCCCATTTGTTAAACATGGAATATGATTTCATAGCCTAATAACCTGAGAGTAAATCAAACAATAAAAAATTTCTTAAAAAGACTAATTAATGGTGAAGCCTTTCTATTCCACTGGAAATATTTTTTGATTAGAGAAGGTTTAAGTTGTTCATCCTCACATGTCATCGGTTCGTTAGGAAATGCAACCTGTATTACCTGAGTTCAAGACCAACATCCAGCAGGAACCATAAACTCTAATCTTGCTAGACTGAGCACTGCCCTTTATCTTCTTTCTCATAAATATAAAGATAAAATAGAGACTCGGCTGGATGCACCCTTTAGCAATTATTTCCCCTATGATCTTCACACTAGGATAAGGGCCACATGTGAAAAGACTTATGCGCTCTGATAAAGATTCTCAGTGTGAAGCCGGCTTCGCTGTATTTCATTCTGACATTTCTTACACAGACGTTTTTGGTGTCTTCCTAATTTAAAAGGTGCTGCTTCTTATAAATGGTTAACTATTAAAGTTTTTGAAGCTTTGGCTCTGTTCTGCCTTTGTCACTGACACAATCAAAGAAAAATAAAGGTCTCTGGCTGAGGTGAAAATTGCATCATTTACATACCTTGAAAATTCAGGAATGAGGTAGTCAATTCTATTGTCAAATTAAAGTGCATTACTGTAAAAAGATTAGGCAGGAAAATGATTTTTTTTAATTTTTATTATTTTTAAAGATTTTATTTATTTATTTGACAGAGAGAGAGACAGCCAGCGAGAGAGGGAACACAAGCAGGGGGAGTGGGAGAGGAAGAAGCAGGCTCTCAGCAGAGGAGCCTGATGCGGGGCTCAATCCCAGAACAGCAGGATCACGCCCTGAGCCAAAGGCAGACACTTAATGACTGAGCCACCCAGGCGCCCCAGGAAAATGATATTTATTAAGGTAGTTATAAACAAGTGCTTTGACTTTATGTCTCCTATGGCATGCCGTATTTATTGTAGGAACTGAGGGTATAAATATTTATTCTTTATATAATATGGAGATAATTCAGCTCAAGGACAAGAAAGCACTCTAGTTTTGCTGTGTGTCACTTGGGAGATCTTACTGTAGCTTTAAAATGTAAAGTGAACTTAATATTTTGCATTTTTATATTTCTACTGTTATTTCTAAATAATCATTTTAATCATTTTAATTTTTGCTTACATTATGTTGTAGTCTGAGAGACTATATGCTATATCCTTTCATAATGTGTTTACAGAATAAACTTAAAACAAAAAGAAGTTTTACCTATTGTGGCCTTCCTCTGCCCTGTGGTCCTTCTAGCTGGACTTAGAATCATTTTGATTTGAGACAGATTAGCGGGAGAAAATCAAATTTAATAGGTGTACGTACAGGGTATCCACAGAGACCTGAGATTCCAAAGACAATGAGGTGACTGGAAGCTTACATGAGCTAGGGACGGGGGTAGGGTCTGAGGACACAGAGGGGAGAAAGCTCACTAGTAAGAAGGTGAAAGATGTTTGGAAAAACAAGGTTGCCTATTATGCAGGTAAGTTTCTTAGGTAAAGGAGAGTCTCTGTTAATAGCTCTTTTCCTGTTGTGGGATCTCCTTTCCAATGTAAATTTAGGCAGTTGATGGGAAGGCAGAGAGACTTTCCTGCATCTGCTGGGTTTTGATTACTTTTAACTTAGAAAAATCTTTATGCAAGAAGTGGCACATTCTGGGACATCTTATCCTGCACATCTTCACCTATACTTTACCCGAACTTAAATTGTAAAGTATTATGGAAGTATTCTTTCCCACTCATGATAACGTGTCCTATTCACTGATACTGTTTTTAGTTTCCTGTAACTAATCCGGGATATGTACAAGATCATTGTTCCTAACACAGAATATGTAGATAAGCATGCGAGTGAGGTATCTCATAATGCAGATCTAAAAGAGAAGAATATAAATAACCACAAAACAAGCACTATTTTCAGGCTCCCCAATAATTTATAACCAAGCCCTTCCCCTTATAAGTCTCTGATCTACATTCTCCAGATTACCTCCCACAACAGAATGTTTTTGATAACTTTCTCCTAACCAATTAGCTCTCCAGTACCATCAGTATTTCTCGAGAGCAAAACAAGAGAAGTCATTTTGATTTCTATCATAATATACTGATATCTGCCATTTTAAACTTCTACTAAAAGACAATTCAAACTGTTAGATTATTATTTTGTACAATCTACTGCCATTGTCTGAAGTATGTAATTGAAGATTATTGGCTTTATAGTCAAAGAAAAATACTATACAGTAAAAAGCCAATATGAAAGTGGGAGATCAGTGTTCTCCTTAAAATGCATTCTTATGATGAGCAAAATACCTCTTCCCATCTCTGCCTCCAGAAATGCAAAGAACCATAGAAGATTTTTTCTCTCCGTCATGAAACACCGAACGGTTTCTTACACAAAGCTCAAGATCAGAGTGTTCTTCTAACCCTGACGCAAGAAATATCTAAGAGTCAAAAACTTTCCCCAAATATTGATGAGGTGAACACCAATATTTTACTTGAGACAGTAAAATATCCATTATTCTTTGTCATATAAAATGACGTTTTGTTTGTTATGCTTTCTTTGTAAACATGTTTAGGTAACTTTGGATTAGAGAATTTGTATATATTATATGATGTGTCTATAATAATGGAGAAGATATTAATATTTAAAAATAGAGGGGCACCTGGGTAGCACAGTCATTGAGCGTCTGCCTTCGGCTCAGGGCATGATCCCTGCGTTATGGGATCGAGCCCCACATCAGGCTCCTCCGCTATGAGCCTGCTTCTTCCTCTCCCACTCCCCCTGCTTGTGTTCCGTCTCTCGCTGGCTGTCTCTGTCAACTAAATAAATAAAATCTTAAAAAAAAAAATAGAACATTGCTGCATCTTCTATACCCAATAACTTAAAAACACTATTTTCTCAGAATTGCGTGTATCAGCAGGGCAACTGGGCACGATTGTCCAACGTGGCCTCATTTCCAAGTTTGGTGGTTGGTGTTGATGTCTTAGTTCCTATCCACATGATTTTTCACGTACTATCTGGCTAGACTGTGTCTTTCATGATGGTGAAGCATTCCAAGATGGTAAGGACGGAAGCTATGAGACCTCGCAAGGCCTCAAACTTACTCAGTATCATTTTTGCCACATTCTGTTGGCCAGCCTGAGCCAGAAAGCCAGTTCAGTTCTTAGAGGTGCATAAATGGATTGCTACTCAGCATTGCAATCACCCAGTAAGGGTGTAAACCAGAGAGAGGTGATTCTTTCAGGACCATTGACATAGAAGTCTATTGTAATGCAAAGAGTGTTATTTAATTTGAGATAATCAGTGGTAAAGTTACTTCTTGCTACTAATTTCCTAATGATGAAAAGCATCATTTGGAACTAATACTAAAATAAAAACAAACACACTAAAATCGTGTAGCATTTTAAATTTGTCTCTTCAGGCTATCCACACTGTTTTAATAATAAATTATTGTTGAAATGAAAGTATATAATTAAAAATTTCTCACTGAGAACTACAAATTCACAAGATAAGTCTGTAAACCCCCACCCCCCACCATGAGATAAATGAATCACATGAACATTTCGCCAGAAAGTGCTTACAGGGCAGAGTGCTGAGACTATAACATGTGATATATGAATGAGAACAAAGAACTTTCATAGAAGAGAATTTGAATTGGAGAATTGGAGAAACTTTTGGGAAGTATGAATATTTTGTATTATTCCTCTTAATTACAATTCTGAGGTGCGTAAATTTAAGGGCAAATGAAAATGTTACTAAAAATTTCTGTTCTTCCTAAAGGTAATTTTTTTTTCTGTAGTTTTAAACTCGAGAAACTCATGTTATAAATCACATCCAGAATGTTTGTCCAGGGTAGGGTTTTGTTTTTTTTTAATGGTACCCACATTATATTTTTTGAAATCATTTTATAAATACATATTTTTAATAGAACCATAAGAAAAGAGAGGGTTTTGTATCCCCAAATTTCATAACTATTTTTTTTTAATCCATCAGAACATTTTCCTGCCTACTGATCTTGCTCTTTCTCTAGTTCAGGTTTGTTGATTATATCATGCTGTTAAGAATATTTGATACAATCCCATGACCAGCAAGACCCCAGGAGAAAATGAAAAGAGCTATATCAGTGGAGAGGCTGGTGGTCTCCCACTGCCTTTTGCTGTCCATACATTGCATTTCTTGGGTTTCAAAATAAAAGACTTTACTTTCTCCATAGTGTTTTCCATTTATATAGATCCTAATAGGAGAAATGTAGAGATTGTATACATAATGCATTGCCAAGTTTGATAACACTGATATGGACTAAATAATGACTACAAATTCCTTTTTCTAGAATATTGAATAAGGTGTGCTGATAAGTTATGATTTTACAGATTCATTTTTGTTATTTTTCTAAAGTGAGAAACAAAAGGTCTTTCTGATAATATTCTGACAACTGTTCTGCAGACATTGCACACTTCGAAGAAGTCAAGCATCCTTCCTTAAAGAATCCTCAATAGTTACTAAGACGTATGTTATATGGAATGTACTAGATAACAATTTTAAATACTTTCTTATAAAAGCGAATGTATATAATTGGAAAGTAGTAAACAGTAGTAAAATTTAAAGTTACAAACAGAATGATAAATGAAATAACTATATAAATTACAGTAAGTGTGATATCATGAGCCTACATATAATTCCCCTATGTCCACAAAATGTCTCCAGGAGTCTATCTGCATAAAGGATTAAGGAAACTTCTGAGAAACATAAATTGATGAAGTGAAAGAGATGGTGAGGAATTTTTCCAAGAGTAGTATCTTCAGCTTGTGTGGGGGGGGGAGAACATTATTTAACAGGACATGGTGCATGTCATTCAGAATAAAAGTCCCCATCCCATTTCACACACAAGTACACACATTCTTCTCTTTAAACTCCCTAGGGAATGGCTAAAGTAGGCTGTTAAAAAAAAAACAGTCAAGAACATTTTCAAATGAAAAAGCTGTGAGAAGATTCTAGTAACAAGCCAATAGTGCTTTTGTACCAAAATAAAAGACTGTCACAAAATTGGAAATAGGAATTTTCTCTCCCTGGGTGGGCTGAAGTGAGGGCAGGGCGGTGATGTTGGTTGCCATGTTATTTCTGTGGATTATCAACAGAAGGCAGAAACTGCACTAAAAGTATTGTCAATTACAGAAACAGTTACTTCTAGCTTCTAGCAAAGATCCTGACACTTATTAGGATTTCATTAAATATTTATGCAGTGAGTGAAGCACTAAATTGACCCAGCTGCATAGCAAAGCTTAAGAAAGAGGTAGTGGTTTATTCAATTGGGCTAATAATGCCTTTGAGTAGTGGTAGCAGTGTAGATGGTGGAAACAGTAGCTTTCTTTTTCTTGATTAATGATAATTTGATCAGTTCCAGAAGAGAATGCTGGTAACCTTAGAGGGAACGCGACTCAAAAGCATTATAATAATACTCACTTTCCTTAACAGCCATCTTTTTCAGGTAGCAGGGACAATGCTTCACCAACAGACAGCCCTTGCCAACAGACAGAACTCACAGAAAGAAGATGGACTATTAAATCTAAAGTGGTGGTTGAGGGAAGCTTTTTTAAACACACAATAAAGGCATTATATGGGCTCAAATACTTTTAGGGAGAATTATGATGGTAGACTGGTATTCAAATAATTATGATAGGTACTGGGATCAGCAGTATGTTGCTTGTGTAGTTGACATCTCACATCAACAATTTAGAGTCCAAATTTGCTTAATATAGAAATTGAACGATTATGTCTCTCAGCCTGCCTATTGAAAAGTGAATTGTGTGGTTATGACCTCTCTGGAGCTTCCAACCATAAATTTAACCCAGTTACCTAGAGCAGATGGTCATATATCAAGGGGCGTTTTTTAGAGTGAGGTGGGAAGCTTTTAAAATGTATTGATGCCCAGACCCCATCCTTGGCAACTTTGAGGTGGGGGCAAAACATGTGCCTTTGAAAAGATCCCCAGGTAATTCAAATATGCAACCAGACTTGAGAACCATTTATCTAAAAGATGCTTTCTCTGTGTGACAGACAAATCTAACTACCAGTAATTTTTGGAGATGGTAAAAGTTCCGGGGGGGGGGGGGGTGGCATATAGCCTTGGCATCCTCCTGTTTGTTATCTATATGGAATAATGTAAAAGTTTTAACTTCTTAAATATCATGGATGAAGATGTAGGAAAAGAGGAGGGTGTTATAGGGGAAAAAGAATTCAGGTGAACAGAAAGAGGTCAAATACAAAGGGGAAGTAGGTATGTAGAAAAGCAGCAGTGCAGAGACAAAAAGGAAAGAAACAGGCCAAAGTAAGCAGAAGAGTAAGGGGCAAGATGAGCGTCAAAACATCAGCCACCACTTCTCCTTTTCTTCAATGCAAGTCAGATTTTGGTCCCAAGCCCCAGTTTTGGCAAATCCATTTTAGAGTGTGGTCTTAGTCAGTAAAATGATTTTCAGAACCTACCCATCCTAAATGTGAGTAATTTCTTGTTTGTATATAACTTTTTAAGCATATCCAACTTCTTTTTTTGAAAGTGCATCCAACTTTCTAAATATTTCCTGGGGCGTTATTAAAATACTTGATCACTGTGGGTCTTTCATATTCTCTTAGAATCATCTTTTTCAAGTCCAGTGACTATGCTACATTCTTAAATTTATATCAAATGTAATTACATTAAGTTTATTTTATACTTTGTTAAGCCAGTGCAGTAATAACTGTTTCATCTTCAGATTAATTTCTTTTACCCCCAGCAGCAAACCATGCTCCAAACAGCACAGCTTTCTGAGACTATTATTATGCATGCACAGCTGCATCTTGCCTTAACTAGTGTCTGTGATTATTCACTAAAGAATTCTGCATATACTCATTATCCACAGGAGAGTCCTCCTCCTCTTTATTTGTGCACAGCTCAGGAGTGAGACCTCCTGCAAATTGCAATTTAGATGTAAAAGGAGTTTATTTTAGGAATGTTCGTCTTTAGCACGAAGGGGTACATACCCTTGGTGAAGTGCATTCAAAACTTCCACAGTTTTAATGAGAGTTCTATGTGTATATCAATAGGAGATGGGAAAACCTTTGGTCACAGACAACATCTCCAGCAGTGAGAAAGGCATATCCACTTTCTGATCTAGCAGTTACCAGAATCAGCATGAGCCCTTCTTTCTCAGGTAGGAACTGCTGGATTGAGAACCTGATTCTGGCTTCTCAGGGAGCGTAATATGGAAGAAAGTTATCGAAGATAGATTATAGAATATTTATGAAGAGCTCATGTCTATATTATGCTTTACTAGTGCCTATGATACAAATAGTGTAGAAAACACACAGTTCCTCCATTTTATACAGATTTATAATTTGAAGGAAGGATTAAAAAACTGGGGAAATAACCTGAATAGCATATTTAAGTATAAGCTAGCACACAGAGTAGGGCAAATAGTCTTTGTAAGTCCACATACTATTAAATTTGGTCAACATTATACCTGTTCATTTAATTTTTACCTAAAGTTACTCATTGAGAAGTTTACATATATTTGTTGTTCTGTAATACTTGGCAAAAATGAGACACAAATCAAATACATGATTTGTCTCCAGGAACGATTTGGGAAACACAGGTAGGAAACATCAAAAAGTACTTACTAATTCAAGTAGGACATATCAGAGTGCCAAAACATAGTTTGCAGATGCCAGTCCTATTTAGGGTCAGAGAAGAAAGAAATTCAGATGATCTTATTTGAAAAAGACGTTTTTCCATTATTAGATGAATAGTTGTTTAGATTTCTTTTAGACATGAGAGAGGAAAACATTGTGGTTGGGAAGAAAATTTGAGTAAAGCTTTAAAACAGGAAGTGAAAATGGATTATGAGCCCTTCTTTGCAAGAGGGATTGTGTTCGGGATCTGAAGAGCCAAATTGGAACAACCAATGGAATTTATTGTGCATGATCCCAAATGTCAGGCTGAGGTGTTTGAGCTTGCTTCAGGGGAGGATTATTAAGACCTTGAAAGCTGCACAAAAATCCAAATTAATTTTATTTAAATCAATTTTTCTAGATATGAAGTGAAAAACTTTATGCAATGTACATGTAACAATACAAGAAGAGAAGTTCAACATCATGATGATTAGGAAGATAGCAGATATATAGAGGCGACTGCTGGTAGGATAATGTTCAGAAAGATCGTCTCCAAAATTTAGCTTGAATTTGGAAGAGACTTTACAAAGTTATTCAGAATAGAAACTAAAGTGCATATGGAATGATATTTAAAGGGGAAAAAAAAAACAGGGCCAGTTTGATTAGGTTGTATTGAGAGTTTCTTAAACTTCTGTGTATGATAACTTGCATGGGTCACTGTGGAGGGGGAAGAAAGCAAAAGTCGAGTTTGTTCATAAACTATTTTTACTGTGATGAGCATTATGATAACCTGTGCTCTGGACGTTGCTGATTTGACCAACAAGATTTTCGAAACCTTAATGATGCAAACTTAATCCATGAACTTAAAGCAGTTGAGCCAACCTTAAGTAAATTTCAGTTTTTAATGAGAGTGTTCTAGGAGTAAAATAAGACTCTGTTGAGTCATCCACATCTGATGTTGAAATAAAAGTGAAGAACAGTACCTGCTTTTGGTGACAGCAACAGGAGCGGGGAGATTCTATAAAAGGTCTGAGGTCTGTTTAGAAAATGAGTCACTGTGATATGAATCCTGTTTTTTCAAATGATCATGCCTGGCTTTTCCACAAAACAAAACAACTTTCAATTGTACTGAAACCATTTAAATCTAGCCTGATATGTATCACAAAGGATGCTGAAATGTCCAGTCCAGAAATCAAAAGCTTGACACTGAGAGAAATGAGCAACCACTGTGTTCCTCCAAATTCACTAAATTGTCAGAGTTTCCAGTTTTTAAGATTCTGGTATTTAGATTATTAATTAAACTGATCTATATGAATCAGTAATAGAGAGGACAACTTATAGTTTATTACTAAATCTGGACACTGTTGAAAAAGGATGTTATTCATTATTATGCCAGTACACCAGGTATAAACTGGCTGTCCCAGAAAATTAGGATGTGTGGACACCCTAATAATAGAACATTAGAAATTTTTTTCCACATGTTTTTACTCTGGATAATTTAAGTTGCATCTAAATAAGTGAATTAGAATGTAATATTTGCGAATAGTAATAGAAACATTTTTCTCAGTAAAGAATCAACAGTATTTGGAAAACAACAATATAACAGGGTGGGAGTTAAAGAGTTGGAAAAATCAAAGACAAGTTAATCAGGATGCTCTCACTGTACAGAACAGAAAACCTGTGTATAGTTGCTTAAACAGAGAGGGGACTCTTCCTCGCTGAAGTCTGGAATAGGTGGCTGCCAGCACTGGTTCAGTCTTCAGAGGCTCAATTATATTACAGCTGATGTTTCTGATATTCTTATGGCCTTTCCTTCATGGTCACTGGATAGTTTCTGCCCCCAAGTTATCATATCTATCTTACAGGAAGAAAGAAAAAAGAGAATTCTTTTCTCAAATACTCACCGCATGCATCATACACCTCAATGAATAGATCTCTGCTACACAGCTATGGTAGACTGAAGTAATGCTTAGGAAGGCCCGGACTGGGAACTGGAAATCATCAGTCAATATCTTATACCACGATGTATATACCAATATCGTATACCACAATGTTAAGATTTCACATAATATAATTTCAGGAGCAGCAATGCCATTTGTAGGAATAGGAAGGAGGAATCTTGTTTGCTTTATAAGAGAATTTGTTTTGAATTTTTTATATAATCAGTTTGATAAGAGACACTTAAAAAAACCACTTCCCATGGAGAGTTGAACATATGAAACCGCAGATCATAAAGAACTAAAAATTCCAAGTTGAGAATCATATGAATTAAGCCAAAGTGAAACGATGTCACAGGGGAAAACAAATACCGAGTGGTAACAAGAAAGGAAAATATTTTGTTCTATTTATTAAATTACTTCTCCTCTATTTCGTGGTTTATGTCTAATACTAAATATCATTATCTATACCAGAGAAAAGCAAACAATGGCTGTGGACTAAATCTGGCTCACAGCCTTTTTTTTTTTTTTTTTTTAATAAAGCTTTATTGCAACACAGTCACTCTTGTTTATTTAAATGTTGCCTATGGCTGCTGTGTGTAACAATGACAGAAGTAAGTAATTGTGAGTCAGATTATTTGCTATCTATCCCCTCACAGAAAAAGGTTTTCAACCTCAATTTAAAGGAATTAGGGTAGAATATAAGTGCCTATCTCTTTTTAAATGTATATTCTCTCATTGGGAAGTAAATAAAAGAATTTTATAGTGAATTTGGAGCTACTGAAACAAACTTTTGAGTATTTCATTTACTCATCAGAATATGTTATGATATGTTTTTATTAGTCTGTTTTCGGGTGAACTTATTCAACTATATCATTCAGTTCATTAGCTTTTTCCAATAAAAATAGTCTGATTTAAATAGAGTTGTATTTTTCCTGTTATATTCTTATAACAGTTATATTCTTAAAGTTACTGTTTTAATTAGAAAAATTCTACTGAATGACATAATGAAATTCTGAGAGTAGCAAACATATTTACACATATTTCTTGTAACTCTTGTCTTTCTCTGCAACCAAAATAAATATTTCCTTTAATTTACATTGATTTAAGTATTCCCATAGATTTTATTCTTTTTGAACCTAGATCTCTTCTATTTTTTTGCATTCTCCCCTCAGAGTTCTAAACCACTACAATGAATTGAACTATTGCCTAAATGTTGATAAACAATCCTCATATCCCTATTTTTAGCTGTGAATTCTTTTCTTTTTTTATTTATTTATTTTTTTATTTTTAAAGATTTTATTTATTTGACAGAGATAGAGACAGCCAGCGAGAGAGGGAACACAAGCAGGGGGAGTGGGAGAGGAAGAAGCAGGCTCACAGCAGAAGAGCCCGACGTGGGGCTCGATTCCAGATCACCAGGATCACACCCTGAGCCGAAGGCAGATGCTTAACCGCTGTGCCACCCAGCCGCCCCCTGTGAATTCTTTTCTGAACCAGAAACTGGTGTATGAAATTCTTAGTGGTATGTTCACTAAGTGGAAATTATGCAGATAACTGAAATCTAGTATATTCAGAATGTAAAGCATTATCTCTCATGACCCTCTGAAACATTTAGGTTCATTGCCCAAATCAAAAGACAATCCAGATGAAACTTGAATGGAGTTCTGCGCAGGGGTGGAAACTGCCTGAGCAGTTTGAGCTCTGGACAGTGGCCCAGATACAAAGAAGATGCCTTCTAAATTCCACTGTATTTGGTACACTTTGAATGTGTATCAACACAAACAAAAAAATCAGAATACCAATACAAAAATAACAATAAATGATTAAAGGAATAATTTGCACTTCTAGTTTTTCATAGAAATGTCAGTATTAGTTCAATGCTTGAAAAGTCATTAGATGCAGTAGGAATAAGAAATGGACAAGTTTACATAAGATGAAATTCCTGTGATACTCTCTAAAGAAAAAGTACATTTTTAAATAGATGATTTTATCTCCCAAAATGTATTCCACGTGAGAAATGAAATAAGACCTACATAATCATACAAGATATTTTCTCTGCATGTACATAGAATAATTTTTATTCAACTCAGAGCTTCCAATTTTGAGAGATTTAAAAATAAAAGTCTAAAATATAGTTTGGTGTATACTCATATTAAATCATAAACTTTGTTTGAATTCCATTTTTAAAATGACAAACATTCAAAATAAAATCTGATCACCACAATAAAAATCATTAGATCTAAACTCTAATCAAGGGAAAACTGCCATTATACCAACATTGGTAAACCACTGCTATAACCTGATTCTTGGAAGAGACAGGGATCGAAATATAGCTGCAAAAATCAAATCTTCACTTCCTTTAAAAATCCACAGAGGCAAAACCTTGTACTATGTTCTTCTAAAGCATCTCCATTCTTAGATTATAGGGTTCACTATAGTGAATTCATTACCCTACCTTCTTCCATAAATTATCTATAGGAACTTCAGGTTTCATAACACATCACTTATTTCATATAATTATATCATATAACTTGCTGCTGGATTGACAAGAGTTTCAAATAGTATAAACACATGAAGGGATTCTAGAAGAATAAATATTTAACAAAAGCTAACTTGGAAATTAACTTGGAACTTAGCACTTTATTCTCTATTATTCCCTCTTTTTCACATTATGGGCAGATTATCTTGCCAGTTGTAAATCTCTCCAGGGCAAGAACAATCTGTTTCAATATTAAGGCTTCAACATACCCTGGGCATACCACCAATACTTAATTTAATGTAAACCATAGTAAAACAATCTAGCATAATGTGCTCAAGATTCACTCTAATAACAGTTATGAGACTACCCAGCATATTTATAATCACATTTCTGTGCCCTTGAGGAAAGAGTGAATTTTAGATAGAGAACTCATATTAGTTTTACACTGTTAAATTTCATTTACATTTCATCTTACACTTGTCAATATAAAATGCAAATCTCTGAACGTGTTTTCAGATGGTTAAACTTGTCTTCATATTATAATATTCTATATAGGCACTTTTTAATTATATATAAGCATTCATTGTCCTAATTGTGCTAAAATGTGTGTCTATATAATTGAGCCAACATTTTTATTGTCCGCGTTATTTTTGTTTTCTTTCACCCCTAGGATGTTTCATTGTAATGTGCCCCCTTATTCTATCCCTAGTGAATTCATTATAGGGATACTAAATATAATTACTATATTAGTCTAAAGTTATTTTCGAGCTCCTTCTTAATACAAGTGACTTTTTAAGTTAGATTACAATTAATCTTTTTTCTCCTTAATCCTCAATCATTCTTAATCATGTTTAAATAGTCTTAATCGTGAAACATTCTTAATCATTCTTAAATACTTTTAAACATTCTTAATCATCCCCTTCTTAATCAATCTCTGGGTTTCAGGGGTACTTAGAGACACTGATAAACATGGTATCTATATGGAGTCTTTTAATGTCTAACGATTTCATGTCTACAGTTCTTGTGTTATTCCCTTTCAATGCAAGATAGTAATTAATATGTTCCGTAAGTATGAAAATATGAAAGTCAACATTCAAAGGAGATTTTGAGGTTATCTAGATAAATTTCCATAATACACCATCAAAATCATCTCAGCAATAGGTTAGTTTTCTGCCCCTCTTGAGTTGCATTGATCTTCATTGGCAAGAACATTTTGCCATTCTTTACATGATGACTTTCCCAATGGTAGAACAAGAAATAATGCTGTGCATAAGATGTAGAGCTGTATATGTGTGGGAGAGGGGCTACTGAAAGGACCTAATGGAATTCGTTTCCCCCTCTTCTGAAGCCAAACGTTTTGCAGATTTGAGACTATGATTACAGTTAACTAATTAAAAGTTAGGTACTAGAGCCATATTTCTGAAATTTTTCTTGAATATTCATTCATTCTCTTCATTTCATATGCTGTATATCCCTATTTTAAGATCAGTGGTTCAGTTTTGAACTAGAAAAGCAACTACTAAAATTGTACCTATATTGAACAAATAGACATAATATTGTACTATGTTCTTTAAAACAGTTCAAACAAGGGAGAAGCAAATTTCATCTATACGATATTATAAATAATTATCTTTGACACAGAATGCAAGCGGGCATTTGATAATTTGCTCTGTACAGGAAATATTTTTGAAATTCTAAATTTGTTTTTGGAGGTATAAAATGTGGGTGATTTGATATATGTTATAAAATGATTACCATAATGAAGTTAATTAACACATCCAGCACCTCATATAATTAACATTTTTGTGTCGTGTTTGTGGGTGATGTTGTGGGATCATTGAGTGTGATGGTCAAGAGAGAATTATTGAGATGTTTTATGGGTCAACTAGTAAGTTTATTTAAGTAGCACAGGGACAGGACCCATGGGCAGAGACGGCGGCACTTTTGCTTTATGAAGCTGGTGGTTATATTCTTAGTGTTCAAGGGAGAGGGGATGTGCAGGGAGTATTAGATCATAAATGTCTTCTTCAAATCTCTGCTCAAAAAATTACTTTCGTTAAGATTTCTCTGGTGCTTATCTCAGTTTGATATTAACTATTGGTGACTACGTGGCAGTCATGAGATCCTGTAAGAACGTAGCAACCAGCTGTTATTTGATCTTTGTTGAAACTATGCGGGCTATTGGTCAGCCTTTTAAGCCAAAGGTGAACATTTTTCTGCTTCAGTTCCTCATCAGTGAGAATACTTAAGATCTACTTTCTTAGCAAATTTCAGATATACACTGTGGCATTATTAACTGTAGTCACTATGCTGCATATTAGATACCCAGAACTTATTTATCTCATAAGTGAAAGTTTGTAACCCTTGACAATTTGAAACTTACAAAAATAAAGTCAATGAGGATATTGTTATTAATTTTAATTTTATTCCTATAGCAGAATTATTAGAACCTAATTTTTAAGTGTACTGACAATCTTTTAGATGGCTAATAGAATTTTAGCAATACTTTAAGATTAATTACTATGTTATTTAATGTAATTATGTGACATATAAAGGTAAAATAACAGTGATTATGATACTTAGATCTTATTCTACTCTTGAGAAATATTATTTTACCTTCATTAAAAAATAGTTTATGATTCCAAATTAAAATTGCCATGCCTAGTACTATAAAGTACTTTAAAAGTATGTCTACAAGGTAATTGACTGCTTTACACAATAATTATGTGTTGTGAGGTTTATAACATTTGTATAAGTAAATCTAGGACAAAGGTAGCATAGAGGCTGCGAGAGGGAACAGAAGTATACCATTGAAGAGTTCTCAAATACATGTGTGGTAAATACCACTTGAAGGCATTCTCCGGATACTCTTTATAAAGTTCCTCCCTTTCACCCCCCCCCACACACAAGATAACTATGTATGAAATGGCATCTCAAAATAATATGCAAACAAAAATGCTCCATTAACTCAAAAGAAGACTATAAAAGAGAACAATTTGGGGAAAAGTTCACACAGAACAAATAAAAAACAAATGATAAAATAGTAGTTTTAACCTAGCCAAATCAAAATAAAACCAAATAAAAATTTCAGAAGTGAAAAAGCAATAATCGAAACTTACGGAAGTAATAACGAATAGGTTTACCAGCATGCTATACATAGTCAAAGAAAGGATTAGTGAATTGGAAGATTCCCTGACTTACATATAAAGGGAACGATGCACTGAGATACAGAAAGGTTGAAAACAAAGGAGGATGAGAGAGAGAGATAGAAGGTGTGGTACATGTGAAACTGCAATCTAAGAATAAAAGGAGAAACGGAATGGAACGGATGACATATTTGAAGAGATACATGGTAGAATTCTGCCAAATTGATGAAAAGGCATGAAGACTCACGAGAAGTCCTATGAACCCCATCCAAGATAAATGCAAGGAAAACTACAGATGGCCATGTCTTACCGATAAAGAGCAAAGGGCACTATCTTGACGTAAGCAACAGTGACATCTACTGCCAACTTCTCAAAAGAAAAATAAAAACTAAAAAAGACGATACAGTGTCACATACGCCGGAATAGCAAGATAAAAATGAATGGCAACCTAGAATTCATCAGTGGGGGGAACATCCCTTCAATAATAAAATTGAAATAAAGGTATTTTAAAGTAAGTAAAAATTGATAGAATTTGTCACTAACTCTTATGGACTGGATTATATCTCCCCCAACTTCTTATGTTGAAAATATAATGACTAGTACCCTAGAATGTGACTGAATTTGCAGGTGGGGCTTCTAAAGATATAACTAAAATTAAACAAGGTTATAAGAATTGGGCCCTATTTCACTTTGATCAGTATCCTCATTAGAAGAGGGAGAGGCACCAGGGATTTGCTTGCATAGAGGAAAGGCCAAGTGAGGACACAGAGTGAAGACAGCTCTCTGAAAGCCAAGGAGAGAGGCCTCAGGACAAACCAAACCCACTAACGCTCTTACCTGCAACTTCTAGTCTTAGAACTGTGTGAAATAAATTTCTGTTGTTTAAGTCACTTAGTTTGTGGTATTTTGTAACTGTCGCCCTAGCGGACTGCCCAGAATGGCCAGCAATCCCTGTACTGACAGATGAAAGATTACTCCAAACTTTGCTGTTTAAGAGAGGAGAAGGGAAGGGGGTCGACGCTCAGAGATGAAGACTGTTTGCTCTTCTTTGCTCCCGCTTTTATTGGTCCTTCAGGATAATCATGAATCCATATCACTGTTTCTCAAGCACGTAATGTGTGACAAGGGGTCTTACTGAAACCTAGAGGATCTATTTATGGGGAAGATACGATTTGCTAATTTGGACGTGTTCTACGAGTTCTGCTAAACATAGCTTAAGTGACAATGCCTACATCTCAGATCACAGGGTGGCAGCTTGGGCTAAGAAAGCTTAGGGAATGGGGGCGCCTGGGTGGCTCAGTCGTTAAGTGTCTGCCTTCAGCTCAGGGAGTGATCCTAGCGTTCTGGGATCGAGCCCCACATCGGGCTCCTCTGCTGGGAGACTGCTTCTTCCTCACCCACTCCCCCTGCTTGTGTTCCCTCTTTCGCTGGCTGTCTCTCTCTCCGTCGAATGAATAAATAAAACATTAAAAAAAAAGAAAGAAAGAAAGCTTAGGGGATGGCAACTCCCCGAGGCATTCCAACAGCAGAATGGTTACGCAGGCCTCAGCATTACAAAGGCCTACGCCCTTCTCTGAAACCTTCCCTCGCCCCCAGCGGCCTCTGTGTTACATTGTAGCAAGCCAGGTATTATGGCTGATTTCACTCTCTACATTAACCCCAACAGCAGACTAACATACAAACCCAGACTATTTTTCAGATGTAAGATATAAAATAAAATTCTGTAATATAACAAGAAAAAAAGAATAATATAAATGCTTTCACAAATCCAAATGGCCATCAAATGAATAAACCAATAATAATAATTTATTGTGTGTTTAAAGAAGGTGCCGTATTAAAGCACATGACAAAGATGGCATATATCATAGGAAGGAATTAGACGAAGTTTTGCTCAAAGGGGGATGTCCAAAGGGGGAATATATAGCATCATGGTTTTATTTTATTTTATTGAAGTATAATTGACACGTGGCATTCTTTTATTTTCAGGTGTACAATATAATGATTCCATATTTGTATATATTGCAAAATGATCACCACAGTAAGTCTGATTAGCATCTGACACCATACATAGTTACAAAATTTATTTTGTCTCATGATGAGAATTTTTAAGAACTATTTTTTACTTTCAAATATGAAATATAGTATTATTAATTATAGTATTATTATATTATAGTATTTATATAATAATTATAGTATTATTAATTATACATGCTGCACATTATACCCTCAGGACGTATATATAACTAGAAAGCTGTACCTTTAACCCCTTCGCTCATTTTGTCCATCCTCCTCTCCCAGCCTCTGGTAACCACACATTATGCTTTCATATTCTATTAAATATATTTGACTTTATCCAATAGATAAAATAATGATGGGTTTTATTTTTTATTTTTATTCTTTTAAAGATTTTATTTATTTATTTGACAGAGAGAGACAGTCAGCGAGAGAGGGAACACAAGCAGGGTGAGTGGGAGAGGAAGAAGCAGGCTCCCAGCAGAGGAGCCCGATGTGGGGCTCGATCCCAGAACGCCAGGATCACGCCCTGAGCTGAAGGCAGATGCTTAATGACTGTGCCACATAGGCACCCCAAAGATGGGTTTTATTTTTATTTTTATTTTTTTCATGTATTTTTTTTAAGATTTTATTTATTTATAGACAGCCAGTGAGAGAGGGGACACAAGCAGGGGGAGTGGGAAAGGAAGAAGCAGACTCCTAGCGGAGAAGCCTGATGTGGGGCTCGATCCCAGAACACTGGGATCACGCCCTGAGCCGAAGGCAGACGCTTAACAACTGTGCCACACAGGCGCCCCAAAGATGGGTTTTAAACAGGAGAATGATGTGTCTGTTTCAGTAAAACACTGACTATAACGTAAGTGATTATTTTTTCAAGAACGGTTGTATACAAAAGAAAGACTGGAAACAGGAAAATTGTGGCTATAACCAAAAGTGTAAAATGATGGTAAATTCAATTGTACGTGGTGACAATGTGATTCAAAATAAAAGAGTAGACTTAGGACACATTTATAATTTACACTTAGAAGGAATAAGGTATTAGGATTTGATCTGTGAGGGCAAGAGGAGAGGGATTGTCAAATCTACTTAACGGTTTTCCAGTTTGGACAACTGGAATGATTTTGACAATATTAGTAAGAAATAACACACAGAAAACCTTGGGTCTGTAATCATTTATCATAAACTAATTTGGAATATTTAGTGTCTACTTTTGATGGTAGATACATCCACCCAAACCATGAGACCAATGAAACTGACCCTTTATAAGGGAAACTAACTTTCTTATCATGTTTTATCAATACTGTTGTTCAATAACTTTTACTATTTCCAGCTGTTAACAAACCTGCTCTGTAAAAAATTATGTTTAGTTAACAGAAAATATAGTGGCATAGGATATCAAACCAATGTAATAGCTAACTTCATTTTTCATTATCAAAAGCCTCCTGGTGATTTTGGACTGAACTAAGGTGTTCTTCACAGTGAGTTCCATAAGTATTCCTGGCAAGTTCCCAGAAGCTTAGGGGGGTGATCTTTGTCCTATAAACTTTTATTGAAATATGTATACCAAAAAGTGCTGAAATCTTAAGTGTACTTAATAAATTATCAATCATATCCTTGAAAGGTGAGAGAGTATAAAACAGTAGCGATATAGAAAAGCAAAGCCTAAATGTGTTACAAACTCAAGTAGAAGAGAGTCATACTTGTTTGTAGATACAGTCTATCTTTGTAAAGTGGGGACTTAATAAAATACAGGTTTTGGAGAAGCAATTTCAAAGGGAAGTATTGATTAACGTCAGGTGCGGAGGTGTGGTTATTCAGATGAGACTGCCCATCTGTTGTCAGTGTATTCACTGCAGTGAGACTTTTACTGATTGATTCACTTACAAAAGTATGGGGCTATCACTGACAAGTTGACTTGTAGAAGTGTGTTACTGGATCAGAGCGCCCATTGATCAAACTGAGGCTGGTCACCAATCAACTAAACAAGTTTAAGACAGAATCTGGTGGTTATTTGTTATCATGGCTACAAAATAATCGGTCTTTTCCTGGGAACATGGAAATTTAACAAAAATGTTTATGTGACATCTAAAAAAACTGTACCTATTTAATGTATACAACTTGATGAGTTTGGGAGTAAGTATATACCTGTGAAACCATCACCACCACCCAAAGCCACGAATTGTTTCCATAAATAGGTATAGCTTTTTACATGTCAAAAAATAAGGTTAAATATAAGTATTAAAAATGTAAAATAGTAAAGTAAGAGGGGACTTAGAAGAGACTGAGGCTCCAGGGGTTTGAGGACTTGTCCGAGGCCACCAATGAGAAAGTGGCAGGACCAAGATTCACACACAGTCCTCTCTGACTTTAGGTGTGGGCTTCACTACATGTTCCCTTCAGTCCCTGAAGTGAGCCCAGTGTTTGCTGGGAGCTGCGAATTCCCAGATGAACACGACCCAGCCCCAGCTCACTAGCAGATCAGGCTGGACTGGATTCATGGGTCTAGTATGTCTTTTGTGCCCAGACTCCTATTCCAGGCTGGGCCAATACTGGCTTTTGGACTGTTGTAATATTACATCTCATCAAAAGATCATTAATAAGATAATGCTTTTAACTTGAATGCTGTAGAAAAAGCACTGAAGGAGAAAACCCATGTGCCTCAGAAAATGTGAGATTTGGTATTGTAAGTGACTATGCCCCTGGTTAGCTATGTGACTGTGGGCAAGTCACTTAATCTCTGGACTTCAGTTTCCTCATCTATAAAATCGTTGATGCCTTGGCTCAGCCTGTCCCACAGAATTCCAGGAGACTGTGAAATAAGGTAACGAATGTGCAAACAAACTCTAAACTGAAAAGCATTTCAATATACGGAAGAAACTATTATGATTTTTTTAAAAAGCGTATTGTCAATTGCTTTCTGGAAAAAAAAGTTGAATGTGAAGCACATCCATTTACACGGACTCCACCATAAAATATGGAGCACTTCTGATACCTAACAAGACTTCCTCGGGCATATCTAACACCTCCCAGTCCTCCCATCCAAAAGTAACCAGTTTCATTATGTACAACTTCATAGCTAAGTGAGGGTGATGCCAGTATTTGAACTTTAAATTTAAAGCATATCTGTTTTACTCTTAAAACTAATATTACACTAGATGTTAATTAACTAGAACTTAAATAAAAACTTGAAACATAAAAAAATTAATGAACCAAAAAAATTAAAAAATAAAGCGTATGTCTTATGTCTGAATTCTTTTGTTTAACAATGTTAGAATATTTACGATGTTTCATGTACTTGTAGCTCATTAGTTTTCTTTGCTAAAGAGTATTCCATTTAATAAGTATAGCAAAATATCTTTATACATTCTTTTAAATTCAGGGTCATTATGAATAATAGTGCCCTGAACATTCTTATGCATGTCTTTTACTACCAAACTGATTTTCAATGTAGTGGCATCAATTGACATTTCCGAAAGCAGTTTATGAGAGTTCTCATTACTCTTCATCCTAGCCAATGCCTGGTATTACAGTGGTCTCTTATTGTTTTAGTTCGTATTTACTTAGTATTTAATAAGTTCAAGGTCTTCTTTAATGTTGACCATTTGTGCATTTTCTATATGAATTTGAATTGATGTGTATTTTTCTATTAGGCTGTCCCTTATTTTTAGTATTTAGAAGTTATTTTTTATAAAGATTTTATCCATTTATTTGAGAGAGAAGGAGAGAGAGAGAACCTGAAGCGGTGGGGAGGGGAGGGGCAGAGGGAGAGGGAGAAGCAGAGTCCCTACTGAGCAGGGAGCCCAAGGCGGGGCTCCATCCCAGGACGCTGAGATCATGACCTAAACCAAAGGCAGACGCTTAACCGACTGAGCCACCCTCGAAGTTATATGAACCTTTGTTAGAAGTAAATGTTGAAAACCCCTTTCACTATGTCGTTTTCCTTTCACTGTCCTAAATGAGATCTTTTGATCTCATTAAGCAGCCCCTACATTGAGTATAATCCAATTAAATGTTTAGTAGGTTTTTTTCCCCCAGTTTAAAATATCTTTTTCTACCCTAATACCATGAATACATGTTCCTATTTATCTTCTTAAAGCTCTACTACTATACTTTTTGTGTTTGATTTTTTGGGGAGGGGGTGGGGGGTGAGTAATGGTGTGAGATGGATCCAGTTTCTTTTATCTTTCTTCTTTCTCTCTCAAGTATAAGCACTCTATGAAATGCTGGAAGTCCTTCCTTTCCTACAAAACTTGATTTCCCCCTTTGTGGAAACCAAGTGTCTATGCAGGCCTTGGCAGTTTGCATTCCTCAGCCTGTCCGTCCTTAGTGGATATCACAATATCTAATTCCTGTACTTCTATAATAACTGTAGGTAGCTGGTAGAATATTTTCTCTCAACTTGCTCTTCTTCAAGATTGTACTGATTGGATCTTTTTGGTGCTTTTCACTTCCACATACCTTTTAAAATTACCAATTTAATTTCTATCAAAAATTACTTTTGTGATTTGCATAAATTATGAAGATTGACTTGGGAAGAAATTAAAAAGCAATTTTCCAATCAATGTACATGGTAAATACTTTCACTTACATAGAAATTTATTTTCTATTTATTTTTGCTCAATACTTGTATAATGCTACATACCTTTACTGTACATGTTGTTTAAATTTATTTTTTCTTTTTTTAATAAAATTCTATGTAAATTTATATGCTGACTTTGTATCTACCTACCCTGCTAGTTTCACTTAGTTTTAATCATTTATCTGTAGATACTTTTCGATTCTTTTGTGCCTAATTATGTTTCCTGCCACTAACAGTGATTTTATTTCTACCTACTTAAACTTTGTAAGATAGATAGATAGATACTAAGATGTGGATATATTTGCTTGTTTTGCTTGTACTATTGTACAGATAGCATCTCCAGGGTGATATTGAAAAATATGTTGATAGATACATTGATAGATTAACAAACAGATGTAAAAAGATAGAGATATATTTGTTTGTTTTGCTTATTTTATTGTACTGGATAGCATCTCCAAGATAAAATTGGAGAGAATGTTGATAACTATTATCTTTGTCTTCCCAGTCCTATGGGGAGGGGGAGGAATTTTGAAAACATTCAAATTTAGCATGTTTGCTGTAGATTATTGTGTTTCATTTTGGTTACACTTAATCAACATTTTATGATTTTTTTTTTGGTATTTGGTTGCTATGAGTAGTTGCTAAATTATAAAAATTTTTTAGAATCAGTTTGAGATAATTTAATTTCATATTTCATTTATTGATGTTACAATTATATGGGCTTATTTATGAATATTAAATCAACATGTTTTTGGAAGGAACAAAAGTTGGTTGTGATGTATTACCCATTTTGTTAATTCATTGCTGAATTAGGTTTTCACACCTAGGTGGATAGTAATTATGGAATCTGATGTCTTTTAACAATTTCAGAACATTCTCAGCCATAGTTTCTCAGGCAAATGCTAATTTGCCTTATTGTCTTACATCCTAGGATTCTGGTCATGCTATTGTAGAACTTTTCACAGTAACTCTTATATGTCTTAATCTCTTTCCTTTCTTTTATACCTACGTAATTCTTCTTGATAAATATTTTCTTCTGATCCATCAGATTTTCACTTCAGCTGTGTTTGTCTATTACACCTCTATGATTTTTAAACTTTTCTAGTTTATTTTTAGTTCTAGAATGCCAATTGTTTATTTTTATTTCGTTTACTACATGTTTTCATTTAATTTTATAATTATGTATTTTAAGCTGATCTTAACATCCCTTTGAATTTTATTGATCATATCTGTTTTATTTATTGTTTAAAGATTTATTTATTTAAAAAAAAGATTTATTTATTTTAGAGAGACAGAGTGGGGGGGCAGAGGGAGAAGGAGAGAGAGAATTCTCCTGCAGACTCCCACTGAGCACTAACCCTATGTGGGGCTCAGTCCCAGGACCCTGAGATCACGACCTGAGCCAAAATCAAGAGTGAGATGCTTAACCGACTGAACCACACAGGGACCCCAAATCATATCTGTTTTAATCTTCAAATCCAAAAAAAGAAAAATGCCTTATATGATTGTTCATCTGTTTTTTTATATTTTGTTTTGTTTTGTTTTTGTCTAATGATTTTTGGTTATATTTTTCCCCCTTGTATGTCTAAATATACATGATGGAATGATAAACATCGTACATTTAAAGTCCAAAGACTCCCTTGGCTCCTCTCAATCACATAGCCTTCACAGATCACAGGAATCAAACAGATTGAGAGGATTTAAAATTAAGTCTTTGTTCCTATGAAGGCTATTTTTGATTCCTGTATACTTGTACATTACAGACCTTCTGGGTTCCAACCAAAAGCCTGGACATTTTACACTGGCCTCTTCTCCTTAGCACTGGCTGATCTCCTTTCTTTTCCCCCTTATATTCACTAACCATCAAAAAGCTCTGCAATGCTTCTCAGTCTCCTTGCATTACTCAGTCTTATTAATCCTTCATGCTTTAATATAGCTAATAGCTAATATAGACATAATAATCAGGAAGTTTCCTCCTTAATCTACCACTGTACACAGTACACAACAGAGTAAACAATTTAATTGCTATGATTATAACAAAAATAAAAGTTTCAAATTTATACATAAAGCAAAATATCAATATGGGTATAATATACAGCAAATACATAATGCCTTTATACAGCCAATAAAATAAACAAAATAAGCAAAAGGGATGAAACATTTTCATAAAAATGGAAATTATAACTTCAGTGAAATCAGTGAAAAACTAATAATGTTAGCTTATTTTCATTTGTCATTTAAGCAAGGGCCCCTTATCTTTGAAATGGACCTGTTGTCTCTCTTTGTTTTAGGTTTAACAACACAAATATTTTCCAACTTTAAATTATAATTATTTTTATTCATTAATACAATGAGCCAGTAGCTGCAATACGCCTGTAATACTTTGCTTTTCTTTTTATTATTATTGCATCCTTCTTAGAATATATGTAAATGTGCTTATGTTTTATAGGTGTTTGTAAGTCTGAACATATATTGTTTTTCTATCTTTGATTCATCTATTTACATCATAATTATTATGTTAGCCACTACTTATTAATGTGCATTGAGTTCCAGATTAAACATAATGCACTCTTTTATAAATATTCTGTTTACCTGCAGGTAATATTAAATAAATCTTATAGAGAGCCTGAATAATAAGCAAACAAGTAAACCCTTCTGTATTTTCCCTGATTATTTGTTTATTAATATTAAGTCACAGCATATTTTTAACGTATCTCATTGCACTTTAAATTATTTAAATTCGGGGAGGGATATCCTTCTAATCTTACATATTCAGAGGGGTGTATGTCTTTGTCTTATTTTCAAATTATGCTTACCCACACTTTGTCAGATATGTGCATTGCAAATATGATCTCTCAAAGGTGGTTTGTCTTTTAATTCTCTTGAAGGTTTCCTTGATGAAGAGAATTTAATTTTAGTTATCCAAATATTTCAATATTTTCTTTTAGGTTTAATCTTTTCTGCGCACTGTTTAACAAATCTCTCTACCCCTAAGATGTGAAGATATTTTCCTATGTTTTCTTCTAGAAGCTTTATATGTTAGCTTCCATATGTAAGTTTATGATAGACCTTAATTTTTTTTTATGGTATGAGCTAATGTTCAAGGTTTACCTTTGGTCTAATATGAATATCATGTTTTTCCAGTACCATTTATGAAAAAATAAGTGATGCTTTCTTTTTTCATGTTTCATATAAGCATAAAGGGGTGAGTCTGTTTCTAGACTTACTCCCACATTATTGTCTACTTTTTGTCTAATACTATACTGTCTTTGTAGTTTTATAGAAACTGTTGATATATGGTAGTGTATGGTCTCAAACTTCAGATCGACTTGGCTGTTCTAATTCCTTAGAATCTGCTTGGAATTTCCACAAAAAATTAAATTATAACCTGACAAGGTTAAAAAAACCCTTTATGTAAAATATCAGAGAATATACACAGAACTGCCCCCATTTGTGACGTCAATATTTAAATTATTTCATTTGGGAAAAAATGAATTAAATACTTAAAATAACTTAAAGGAAAGGAGAATAACAATATTATAGTAGCAACAGCAAAAAAAGCAAATGAATTGAAAAAGACAGTAAGCCATAGAGATTAATGCAAAAACTTTAAGAAAAAAGTAAACAGTTAAATCCAGTAAAACAGACAGCAAATCTAGAAAATCTAATCATAAAGTTATTAAAAATAAACTTCAATTAAGATAAGGGCATAAATATGTACAGAGGCTATTCACAATACACAGTGGAATTCAAAGTATATTAATGCAATCTATGCTTGAAAATAATATTTGCATTTGTGTGGCTAAAGTTGCAGGAACAAAAAATGTCACAAAGCAAGACTAATAGTAAGAGGCTAAAGACGCAAACAAAAGAAGGTAGGAAAGGTTACTTTTTTATTTTAGAAAACTTTGAGGATTGTCAAATATATTATCAAGGTATGAGAACCGTCACTTCCCTTTGATGCTATAAAGATGGAATTTTAATTCAAATCGTGCCATTTCAATCATTTGTTTTCTTGTTCATTGTTCCTATCTTAACAATAACTGAATTTGCAAGTTGAGGGAAACAGATTAAAATTTGATATTTCTCATTTAAATTGTTGACCTATTCAGCATTCTAGAAAAACAAAAATTTTAATCAAACATTATAGAACAGCCTAGGATCTATAGTAAAAGGTTATAATGTGTGCAATGGAATGAATCATTTGAATAAAGATATATTTTAAATGGAAGTTAGGTATTAAAATTAAAGCGTTTAAAAATATATTTAAAGTACTACAGCTAACCAAACATACACAGAGATATATGTTTGCACAAGCAGTAAAAGAACATAATAAATATTCATCACCGGAAAGTGTTGAGGCATCATTCTGTACTTTTATTATGCTTATTCAATCTCACCTTGCTTCTAATTATTCTTCATTTAACCACTTGTATCTCAAAGGCTTTCTGACATAAAAAATGCAGCTTGAAGCAAATTCTGAATGCTTGGATGCCTTCAAATTCATACACCTGGACATACTTTCACAATTCATAGAAGCACTTTTGTGAATTACCACTGCATCAGTGAAATGAGGTGAAAAACTAACATTGCTTTTTTACCTGAGGCATCATATTCAAGGAAACATTAGGAGCTTGAAAATGAGGTTCTTTAATTCTTCATTTGTCATATTCTTCAATTTCTTAAAGTAATCCTCTGCCATTTTCTATATAAACACAACATATCCACCTCCCTGGATATTCTAGGAGTGGAACCCCAAACTGATCTGTGCAAGCACCATTACTGAAATTGTAGATTACAGCAGCTCATTGCACTGTTTTCTTTGCTTACTTAAACATCTAATAGTACAAACTTTAGTTATCCACATAATACTGTCACATGTAAAAGAACTCATTTCTCAAATCACTTTTTCTCCAGACAAACTGTGGTGGAATGAAATCATGCTCCATGGCTTTCTGAGAAATGAAGGGCTTATAAAATGTATAAGCTTAGAGGCTTTTAACAACTTAGAAGACAAAAGAGAGATAAAAAATAAATCTGCCCTGACCCATCTCTATCCTGCTTTTCACTTCTTCAAGGTTTTCCCTCAACTTTTCTAATCCTCTTCCACCTCTCCTGTGCTACCCCAAATCCATAGATTTTTCTTTAACTTAAAAATTGAGTTACGGAAACATGGCAATTTTTTTTTCCTGTTGGTATAATAGGGATTGTTTATTTTAGTATGTAGACTAAATTTCCACATTTTCCTAGAAAGACTGTGGTTCCTAAAACTTGGAACCATCACTTCTAAGGGAAAGTAGTAAGATTTGCTCAGTGACTATATCGGTAACAATGGAGAAAGATATACAAAGAATTATTGAATACATAATAAAAAATACTTTTATCATTCAATTCTGGTTATATACAGGTGACAAGAAAAGGAATTTTCCTACATAACGAACTAGAGTTATTTTTTTTAGTTTTTATTTAAATTCCAGTTAGTTAACGTACAGTGTTTCAGGTGTACAATATAGTGATTCAACACTTCCATACATCACCCTGTGCTCATTTGGACAAGTGCACTCCTTAATCCCCATCACCTATTTCACCCATCCTCCACCCACCTCCCCCTGGTAACCATCGGTTTGTTCTTTATAGTTAAGAGTCTGTTTCTTGGTTTGCCTCCCTCTCGCTCTCTTTTTCCCTTTGTGCGTTTGTTGTTTTTAAATTCCACATGTGAGTGAAACACACGGTATTTGTCTTTCTCTAACTTATTTGCTTAGCATAATACTCTCTAGTTCCATCCATGTAGCTGTAAATTGCAAGATTTCATTCTTTCTCATGGCTGATAATAAAGTTATTTTTAATGAAGATTTTATGCAAAATTTCAAAACAGTACATTTTCCCATAAAATAAGGCAAAGGAAAGTACTGGGAGTTTTTGGTATATAAAATATGCTTGCATATATCATTGTGCCTAGAGTGATTGAGTAAATATTTTAAGACTTTTAAGAAAAAGGAAAAATAATTTTCAGTAACTAAAACCAGATGTATTTAAGACTTGAAATATGATGAATTTGTTTTGGGAGCACTTGCGTGAAAGGGGAAAAGATTCATTAAAATATAGAAGATGCAAACATTATGGTCAATACCTTACAAATCTCATGGATTTTCAATTGCCTCATGGAATAAATGAGGAGAACAAAAGTTGTTGACATAGCTTGATGAGTTGATTTATTTAATGCTTGCTTTGAAGGAGCGCCCGATGTAAGCTGTTTGGAAATTTTGCTAAATTTCTAATTTCTAAAATCTCATTTGAATTAAACTGTCTACCAATATCTGGTTCCTTACGTGTGGAAATATATCATACGAACTGATTAACTAGATGGAAATGCATTTTAACTAAGCAAGTTATTAAGTTTTCTGTAATAAAGAGGAAGTAAAATTTCCACCAACCAAGAAGAAACCCTGATATTTTAAAATAAATAGATAATTAATAGCTAAACTCATTACTTTACAGCTATGTTCACTAATTCTCTTTATATATTTTATCTTATAGTATATAATTATTCACTGAAAACACTAAATGGTTATGACAGTAGTCTGCTTTCTTAGTTGAAGATAGTGGAGGTGACACAATGCTTTGTTTGGTAGATGTTAAAGAAAAAATACCCTTTCAATGTTAAGCTTCCTTCTTACTTGTGCT
Organism: Ursus americanus; assembly: GCF_024610735.1. Lineage (NCBI taxonomy): Eukaryota > Metazoa > Chordata > Mammalia > Carnivora > Ursidae > Ursus > Ursus americanus. The sequence goes on from NC_142136.1 coordinate 40,378,189, forward strand.
GACTAAACCTGCTCTAAGAATTCAGACAAGTGTCCTAGAATCATCAATGCATTTCTCATTAACCTAACTGGTCCTCCTATCTCACAGTTCCTTCACCATCTGGCATATTTTTTTCAAGGTGACTCATTACTGTATAAATTTTATTCAAGCAACACTTCAGATGACACAATGCTTTTCTAAGTCAATGTGCACTAACAAACAAAGTATATTTTCTAAAATAAGCAATTCTCCAGAGGTCACCATGTATTTTACCAGAATTCTTGGTAATTGCTATACTTAGCCTACATTTTAAATTAACTTAAAACAGCTGTAACAAACACAGGAAAATGCTGCAGGCATGAAAAAAGTTCATTTCACAGAGAATTAATTAAATCAATCAGGATAAACTTGAAAGATGGCAGGTAAGTGAATGGAGGATCAAAAGACAAATATTCTCTTGAATTTAAGCAAATATTCTTACTGTCAAAACTAAAAATGGACTTATGACTAAAGAAACTGTAGGTATGTTTTGACATTTGCAGAAATATTTTATAGTAATGGCCAAGGGAGGCAGTCTGGAAACTGATAGACTGATCTGGATAGAATATGACATAATTATGCTTAATGTGTATTGCTATTCTTCCTTTATACAGACAGCTCTGTAAGATAGGAACTAATCCAGGAGTACTGTATTCCGAAGTCAAATGATGATTTTATGATTCAAGTAAAACATAAAAAAATAAGTATAATAAGTGAATACATTACATTTGCTACTAAAAGAATGAACATTGAAGCATACTTTAGAACTGGTCCAGCTACTCTTTGTGATATAGTTTTAAATCTAGATATTACAATATTAATACATTTTGATGCCATCAGTATACTCAAGAAATATAATTTTAACTTAATGTCAACTTAAATTAACTGAAAACTTAATAAAATCATGATGATATCTTTTAAAGGACTTTTAATATGTCAGATACTATTCTAAACTAATTTGTATACATTAATATGTTTAATTTGCACAACTTACTGGGAAAGTTGTTATTTTACCGATGAAGAAAGTAAGGCTTAGAGAGATTTCAATAATTTTCCCAACTTGATACTAGTTACTAACTTGATACCAGTTATGTCTTAATTCAAAATAAAAATTGAAGTTCTATTTAATTGTGTTTAAAATGGTGTGTGAGTAATATTGTCATCTATTTATCTCTCTATTGACTTCATTTCTTGTGAAATCAAAATTGGCAAACATCCTGACCCTGCAAGTCATTCAATCCATTCTCAAAATTAAAAAGAAATTTGATATTTCTGAGTGTTATATTGCCCACAAATGGAATGTTTTATGGCTGACATTCAAGCTTAAAGGCATCAATCATCTGACAAGTGCCATTTTGTAGAAAAAGTAATGCATTTAAAAAATAAACTTGGAGTGAAAAGAATGACTTCCCTATTTGGATTCATCACAAGATTAGAAGTCAGAAGACCAGCACTGGCTCTCCCACTAAGAGTCTCAACAGTGCATTATGTAAAAGTACCTGATATTTTAGGTCTCACTCATGTCTACTTCCATTTAACAAGTATTTAATAAGGACTTATGGTGTGCTAGATACAGAAACACAACTGGGAATAGTGAATATATCAGAGCCATCAAACCTACAGATGACATTTATAGGCGTTGGACTGCTTGGGATAACTTAGGAAGTGAGTGCAGAAATAATAAGAGAGAAGGTTTGATGTCTGCGTTCTTAGATATTCCAGAGGTATGAGGTCAATAGCATGAGGAAGGATAAGCAAAGGATACTGAGAAGCAGCTGCCAGTGTCATAGAAGCAAAATCAATGACGAACGGTGCCATAGTTTAGGGAATTAAATGTTTCTAGAAGGAGTAGAAGTGATAACTGTGAAATAATTCGACTAAGTCAACTTAGATATGAACTGGTGTTTGATCACTGGATTTGGATGAGTGGAGGAGACGATGGTGTGTGATACTTCTTTGAAGTGCGAAAAGCAAAGCCCGATTGGAGTTTGTTGAAAAGAGAATGGAGACGAGTTTAGACAATATGAGACAAGCATGACAGATAAATCAGACACTAGCTAGAGGATGAGGCAGGGTAAAGGGAGTTTTATATATTCATTTTTTAAATTTTGCCTTTAGGCTAGGAGAAACCATAATTAATATGTTTCTGTGCAAATAAGAATATTGCTGATGCAGAAGGAGCACAGGGAAAATGCAATAGTTTTCTTCATGGTTCTTCTACTTTGACAGTGAAATAAGAAATAACTGTGGAAGTACATCCCTAAGAAGGTGCTGTGGTTCCATAGAACAGAGAATAATTTGAATAGTTATCCAGAGTAATGGGGGAGTGAATGGAGTAGGAAAATGGGTAGGGTCATCAGACAGCCCTAAGGGCACCCTTAAGTTCTGTGGTTGGGATATTAAAAGGAGATCATTCAACACAGTTGTTAAGTTTTTCTCCTTCAAGTTCATTTATTTAATGATGACTTAAAGCAGATGACTGGTTATCATAATACAATAACACACTTTTTTCAGCAAATAAAACAGAAGAGAGAGTGGGTAATTGTGCTGAGACTTTATGCACAAGTGAGAGATTGGAATGAGTTATCACTGAATTTAAGTCAGGTATGTAAGGAAGACAGGTATGAGCGCTTGGAGAACAGGGAAAATAATAGTAGTATCAATGGATTGACTGGAGGATGGAATGAAGGTAGTAAACAGTGAGGAAAAGTATGCTGCTGCCAGTAATTCAGTCTAAAAGACTAATGGGCCTAAACGGTCACCGAAGAATTCTTCAAAAACCGTTGTGTCTAAGTGAATATTGAAAACACAGTGTATGTGGATGTGAAATAACTGAAAATTGTAACAGGAATAGTGTGGGAGACACAGACAATGAGCTGGGTGACCAAGTCATCAGAGAATGAGGGGCGTTGGACTGGGGATCTAGAAAGAACTGGGCCAAAAAAGGGACAATACCTGGCATAGACTGTTGTCATGAACTTCAAAGTAGTGAGGGTTGGGGTAAAGTAGAGTAGTTATTGGTCTGTTTGCTGTGATGAGAGAAAAGGAGTACATTTAGCCCATCTCCAGACCCTACAGTATGGGTGCAAGAGAGATGAGAGATGATTTTAAAAGACCATGTGGGAAGCAGGGGTATATTTAGAATTAATATTATATACATACTACCAAGATAGGCATCGTGAGGATAGCTTAGGAGCATATGCTATCTCATCTCAATGATTACAATTTACCCGACAAGAAATTATTTAAAATAAAATGAAAAGTTTAACAAAAATGAGTCATGAAAACAATGAATTAGACCACAGATCATTATGGGATGAGCATAAAACTTTTGGATGGATATTAAAATGTCCTTGGTCCTTTTAATATTCATGCACCAAGATGGACCAAGATCATATGAGCACAAAATGTATGTCTTGATCCCAGATCAACTGGGCTTGGTGAGCTGGTGAACTGTCTTGTCCTAGTTATTTCCTAAGAGTCGCTGGTGGTGCTCTGCATACTACCCCTTAGAGACACATTCTTTGGTAATTGCACCCTGATTATAAATACAGATGGTTTATCTGTTACGTTGGAATCATGTAGCTTTCTTCCTAGTCCAGGAGACTTGTGTATTTAAAAAATTATCTTGCTATTAGAGTGGTAGCTCAGTGCCTTGTCCATCTCTCAGTAGGGTTTCCTTACTCTCTCAGAGTAGCACTTCTGTTTCGATGCTGCAAAATGGGGGCACAGGCAATTCAAATAACTAGTCAGAGGTAGGAAAGATCAACTACCAGAAATATAATAAAACTTTATTTATTTTTACAAAATTATATGGTGGGCACATAATATAAGCACGACTAGTTCTTGCAATTATATTTAAACTAAGAAAATGAAAAAGTGCAAGTTAAAAAAATCAAAGGAACCACATAATGATGTTTTTCCTATTGCAATTTATTTGACACCATAAAACTGACAGCTTTTTTTAAAAAAAATTCAAAACGGCAATGTTAGTCCTAGAGTTTTTTGGAGGTTGTGATATGCAACAAAGTACGTTGGGAGCAGGGCACCTGGGTGACTCAGTGGGTTAAGCGTCAGACTCTTGATTTCCGCACAGGTCAAGATCTCAGGGTTGTGAGATCCAGCCCCATGTCGGGCTTGTGCTGGGCACTAGCCTGCTTAAGATTCTCTCTCTCCCTCTCCCTTTGTTCACCCCTCCTCAAAAAAAAAAAAAAAAAAGCAGTATATTGGGAACAATAGTAAACATTAAGTTTGTTACAAATAGGGAACATATTAAGATAATCTTTGAATTAGCTCTGTTATGGTTGTAAATTACAAAATATAATTACATTGTAAGTTATTTTTAGTAATTAATTTTATACATAAATTTAGAGAAAATGTGCTAAATAAAATTCTTTTTATTTTTAAGGGTTAATATCAATAGCTGTCAGTTATACTGTTTGTTATGTGAAAATCTTTATGGAAATGTAGGGATTAAATTTTTGTTCTTTATTCTTTTCTATTTTTTAAAGATTTTATTTATTCATTAGAGAGAGAGAAAGAGAGCACAAGCAAGAGAGAGAGGCAGAGGGAGAGGGAGAAGCGAGGTCAGAAAATTACAAGATTTATGAGGACAAGAAATGTGTCTGTGTTTTCATTGCTGCATTCTTAGAACCTAGAAGAGTGCCTGGGACATAGTATCCACTTAGTAAATATTTTCAAGTGAATTAATAAAAATATGTCTTATGTCTGTGAAAGAAAATCTCTTTCTTTTTATATTACCTAAAGTAGCCTTGCTAGGAAACTTTGAATATATATTTTAAGTATGGATGAATAAATAGGTACTGTTTCCAAAAAACATAGAAAGTAACTTATTTTAATATTTGAAATTAATTTGGATAAAATTTTGTGAAATCCATGTTCACTTGGTTTTGTTTATTTGTTTTTGAAATGTAAGATGCTGTGTATTCACCCTTGGAAGAAAGTTGTGCTTGAAAAGATTAAATCATATCCCATTATCTAAAGATAAACATTCTAAACAATTTACATTTAGAAATATAGATTGGTGAAAGTGGCTGTACTCATTTTGAACTCTGATCATCTGATCGTAGAATCACGGGCTATGTTGTGTTCATGTTCACAGTGCTGCAATAGACCAGCCCAAATAAATGGCAGTCTTTCTTAAAAAATCCCTAGAGAGACATCCTTCTCCACACGTCAATCAAAAACCCTGGAAGGTCCTTATCTCTCCATCTATTCTGAATGACAGCCTTGCTGGATAAAGGATCCTTGGCTGCATATTCTTCTTGGATAGAGCTTTGAAAATACTCTGCCAACCCTTCCTCTCTTGCCAGGTCTGTGTAGACAGGTCTGACGTTATTCTGATATTTTTACCTCTGTACGTAAGGAATCTCTTCCCCCTGGCCACTTTCAATACTGTATCCTTGGATCTAATATTTGCAAATTGCACTATGACGTGACGTGGTGTAAGTTTGCTGTGATTGACCTTGGGAGGGGTCCTCTCTGCCTCTTGGACACGAATGCTTGTTTCCTTTGACAGATTAGGGAAGTTTTCACTACAATTTGTTCAAATATCTCTTCTAGACCTGTCTCTTTCTCCACCCCCTCTGGGATGCCGAAGATTCTGACATCGGAACGTTTCATTGAGTCAGTACACTTTGGCACTGTGAAGAGTATAAAGAGGATGGGTAGTGGAGTCCTGGGGATCTAAATTTGAGTCATAGCTTTTTGTCTTCTAATTGACTTCAGACAAATAAGGTAACCTTCTTAAGCTTCTGTTTCCTTATCTGGTAAGTAGCTACTGATGATGGAACTTTGTTGTGGGTCTTAAAGATGTATGCGAAGTATTTATCATAGGACTGGGCACACAGTAAGTACTCAAGAAGTGTTTCTTTGCCTTCCCCAGCCCCGATCTCTGCCAATAGGCTATAACTGCCTATTGACTCCCCATGCCTATCCATCTTGGTCAGCTCTTAGAGATACTCTTTTGCAGTTCTTCCTTTTTTGGATTGTGCTGCTGCCTGGGCCATCCAGCGGGCCAGCAATGAGGGTTATATGTCTAGTAGTCTTTTCCAAAAGATGGTATTCATGGTGTGATATGCACCTCTTTACTATATAATGTCGGGTGGTTCAGTCCCTCTTTGTGGGTTATCACCCTACAGTGGTCAGCTTCTTGAGTATCTAATCCTGAAACAAACATGGGTTTGGGATTAAAATACCCAGATTCTTCCCTTTCAGGATATAGAAACTCATTTGAATATCTCTGCCATCAGGTTCTTTGTAGTACAATTGTGATAATAAAACTTTCTCTTGGTTAAACAACAACAACAACAACAACAACAAAAACCCTGAAAAGGTTTGAATATAGGAAGAAATTCTCCCCTTTATTTCACTCCTGTCCCACGTACTCTAGCTTAAGGGGGGCAGGTGAGAGGAACATTATCCAGAGTAATCATTTTGATGCACGACTGAGTTTATTTTTAGCCGTCTCTTACGAGCAATAGTGCTTCTTTAACCTTTGCTTGTGTCTGATTTTTCTACATGTATCTGATTTTATTGTTTGTAATGAGTTAATTTTGTTGTTTTGTGGGGATTTTTGTTTGTTTTTGGTGCTTTTTTTGCTACTATTGCTTCCCCTCTTTATGGTGTGTGTGTGTGTGTGTGCACAGGTTTAGGGTGGATGCTGTAGACAAATTTCAGAGCTCTGAATCTCGTGACACTTCTGTTGGGACAGTGAGACTATCCAGAGCTGACCTCAGTCTAACTCAGTGTGGAAAATTTACATAACATAAATTAAAACTCGTTAAGGAAATAGGAAGAGAACCAAGTTAACACAGTTTCTAATAGTCCCACAAGGTGTTACAGTTCATCTGACAAGATTATCAGGCTGTTTCATTCATATGAATCATTATGCTGTGTCTAATATTCTTCAAAGTAAGACTATTTACTTTAGCTCCTAGAAAGCAGTCACATTACCGTCAGTGATAATTGCCATCATTAAAACTGTACCTTCGTAGAACGCTAATTTGGGGGCTCTTGTAGTTCTTTCATAGGAAGCATTACAGAATAAGTGGATGTTACACTTACTTTAACAGAAGCACCTAATAATAATGAACCACTGGAGAGCCTCCCATTGGGAAATGGCTCACCAAACAGTGCAGAATTCCACACAAAATAGTTTTAATGCATATCTAAATATAGTCATAACAGTTTCAACTTGTTTAGTTATTTGTGTTTTATTTTTTTTTAAAGATTTATTTATTTATTTGACAGAGAGACAGCCAGTGAGAGAGGGAACACAAGCAGGGGGAGTGGGAGAGGAAGAAGCAGGCTCATAGTGGAGGAGCCTGATGTGGGGCTCGATCCCAGAGCACCGGGATCACGCCCTGAGCCGAAGGCAGATGCTTAACAACTACGCTACCCAGGCGCCCCAGTTATTTGTGTTTTAATAAAGAGCAAAGAAGTACACCATAATTCTATTTTGAGTTGGGAAAAGGACATTATCATCAATTGTTTTGTCTTAAGTTATATTATACTCCTTGATTAGGGAGAAGGTGTGTTAAATACATCTCTCTTACCTGGTAGACCTAAAGGTTATTGACTAATTGATTTTAAAATATTGATGCAGCTGCGTGGGAATAATGATGATAAAAACACAGTAAGTTTGAAGGTTTTAAATACCTCAACTAAGCCTAGTATTTGCACAAAATAATCTCTTAGATCACTGTTTTTTTCCCTTGGCTGCCCTTTAGTATCACTTGGGAATCCTTAAAAATCCTGATGCCCTGGATGCAACCCAGTCCAATTAAGTCAGTATCTTGAGGGGTAGGACGTAGGCATCTGTAATTTATAGAGCTTCCCAGGTGATTGAACTATACATACAAGGATGAGAGTCACTGAGAATGACCTGAATATGTGACGAGGCTTCAAGCTACCTGGGAAAATTTCTCAGCCAAAAAGATGAAGATGGGAGTTAAATCAAATCACGAGTTTTAGTATTGAAATATGAATAAAAATGTTTTTATTTAAAGAAATACACCATGATTTGAATTATTATCCCAAGCTACTGACCTTGAAGAATGACAACCAATATTTTCTCTTTTCTATGTGCTTTTCCATTAGAAAAAATTTAGTGTTATCTAAACTTGTTTTATTTAACCCTTAATTCAGATAAAGTCATTTTACTAACATAAAATTTGACTTGCTTTATTCATCCTCAACAAGGCACACTGCAGATCTCACATATATGTAGATACAGATACGGCTCACTATTTATCAGAGATTATATAAATAGTTATATGTCATTATTACTTTTGAAATGAGGGAGAAAAACGATAGTTTCATTTTATTGTAAGAAGTATCAGTTTAAAAGTGTGTCCAAATAGCAATGGTGGTATACTCATTTTTTGAGGAAACATAAATATACAGAGAGATAATGATATTTGGTCCATATGTATGTTGTCCTAGTGTATAATTTTCTTTAATATCATTTAAGACAAGCATCTTTCCCATTTCATATGAGGTAAGTGAGGCTAAACATTATCTCGTCCAAGATTTTATGCTTCTTAAATGTTTGAGTCAATATTTCAGCTAAGATTTTTCTAGTTTCAAAACCTGGGCTCATTTGTTGGCTAGATTATGTTGATTGAAAGCCTTTAAGATAACTTCAGTTTTTCATCAAAGTTCATTTGTCTTCAGGAAATTCTTTGAAACATAAGATTTAAGAAAAAAAAATGTGTTGACTTATTGACTCCCACCAGAATACAAATCTTATAAAAATTCCCATTAAATGTATTGTATTTTAACTTCTAATTCAGGAGACATTCTTTTCATTAAGAGTTCACAATCTCTCTCAGGCACTAAATGTATCAGATATACTTTATGCAAATGATAGAGCCAATTTTTCATATGTACAAATTTTTAGCAATTAAAATAACTACTTTCATTAGTATACGGGTGTATTTTAGAAATGAACTTATGGCAATATTTCCTGTGATAATTTTTTAAGTCAAGTTATTCTTCTAACCAATAGGATTACTTCTATGTATTTTGTTCAAAAGATCAGTAAACCCAATATTTTTATAGTTTTAATTTGTAAATCATATGATTGCAAGGGTTTCATTGTAATTCTAGATCTTAAATTTAACATGTACTTTATCACACATCAATTTGCATAAAAAATAGATAACATGCTTTGCATAGTGATAGAAATGAGTATAACTAACCTTTATATTCTTAGTGTCTGCAGCTGTCTGGTCAAATATTTTGAGTTACAGGATTAAATAAAATTATAAAATAATTAAATGGTTATATATCTCATCTATTGATTATAGCAGTAACCTCTTTGTTCTATAAACAATGAAATGTTTCTCATTCTAAAATGCATTTTGACACCAGCTGCTCTTTGAAATAGCTATTATGACTATGAACTGAATATAAATAATCACTTAGAGGCTAGCAAAAAAAATGTGGTCAAAATTGAATCAAGCTTTTTTTTTTTTTTTTAACCAAAGCCCTTTCAATGTTTACTTAGCTCTTTTTTGAACATTATGTAAAAATAAGCAAATGGTATTAACAATATAAAACAAAGCATCAGCTTTTAAAGCACAAGTGAAAAAATACTTGATCATATCGGTGATTTTCATATTCACTGGATTATTTGAACACAACAAGAATACTACTTAAGTACTTAGACTTATAATGTGCTATTTAGAGTATAATTGTAATAGAGTCATATCACAAACATTACTAGGAGCCCCTAAGAACACTGTAGGTTAGTGGAACAAACAAGAAATCATGTTTCCTATAACCTGGTTCCAAGGGATGTATGCCTTTTGTTAGTTGCTGTAGCAGGAGATAAATTATGGCTATGACTCTCCTGAAACCGAGCCCAGGGTGCTGCGTATAGAGCTTTCCACTAGTTAAGATGTGGTAGATGAAAGTAAAAGGTGGCTTAAAAGTTCGAAGGTTAAGTTGTGTTTTGGGGAAAGGCAATTATGTGCAGTGTTTTGCCCCCTACCTGGCCACTGTAGAGTGGTCTTCACTCATCATCAGGGAAATGCAGATGAAAACCACGATAAGCGATCACCTCACACCTACTAAAATGGCTATTATCAAAAAGACAAGAGGTAACAAGTGCAGGCTAAGAGGTGGAGAAAAGGAGACTTGTACACTGTGGTGGGAATGCAAAATGGGCAGCCGTTATGGGAAACTGTATGGAGATTCCATAAAAAATTAAAAATATAGCTACCATATGATCCACTAACCCTACTTCTGGGTATATATACAATGGAATATTATTCAGGCATAAAAAAGGAAGGAAATCCTACTATTTGGGAAAACCTGGATGGACTCTGAGGGCGTTATGCTACGTAAAATAAGTCAGGCAGAGAAAGACCAATACTGTATGATTTCACTTATATGTGAAATCTAAACAACAACAACAGCAACAACAAAAAACCAACTGAGGTGATATTAACAGAGAGTAGATTGGTTGTTGACAGGGGCAAGGGGATTTGAGGTGGGGAAAATGGGTGAAAGTGGTCCATGAGTACGAACCTCCAGCTGTAAAAGGAGTAAGTTCTGGGGATGTAAAATATAGCATGATGACTGCAGTTAACAATACTGTACTGTGTCCTTGAGAACTGCTTAGAGAATAGATCTTAGAAGTAGTTCTCATCACACACACACACACACACACACGCACACAAATGGTAACTATGTCAGGTTATGGATATGTTATGCATTATCAACAAGTTAACTTTATAGTGGTAATTATTTCACTATATATATAATACATATAATATATGTATATAGGTAATATATACATATATGTATATAAACTCACCGCATTATACAAACACAAATTATTTATTGAGGAACCGAACTTTAGGAAAATTACTTACTATAAGAACCAGCAAAACAAAGAAATGGATAAAATAAACATTACCAAATATACAATAATTTCTAATAATTTGGTTTTGGTTTGTTTGTTTGTTTTGGTCTCAAGAAATGCTTTGAGAGAGGGCTGGACAATATAAGAAGAATGCAACTTGATTTGAAAAACATACATAACGCCCTGGGATTCAAAATGATTCGGGTGTCAAGACTAATGATGCCACGATACATCAAGAAGGCATGAAAAGATTTACTGCGCACATACTGGGACTTTCTGGGTTAGTGGTTAAGCTGGGGATCACAGTGAGGATTCCTGTGGAGGAGCCCAAGCATGAGTGTTTGCAAGGAGTCTGCAAGCTTTATCTCCTTGTCTAGACATAGTGTGAAAACAGGAAGAGGGCTGTGGGGCCTGAAAGCTGCCAGTGATCAGATATCAAATACAGAATCATTTAAAGGATTGTATCTCACAAATAGCTTTCTAGGACCACAATGCAATAAGCAAAAATAATTAAAGAGAACTCAGGGGAAAAAATGTCTTTGGAAATTAAAAACATTATTTCTGAATAAACCAACATTAGGAAAAAAAAGAGAAAATCTAACAAAAGGAGGAAATTGCACTGACACCATTTTTTATAAACTATAAAGATTAAGCTATAATAATTAACACTGTGATATTGGCAAAGACATCAATGAATGACAAGTAGAATGCTACCAAAAAAATCCCATAAAAAACAAAAAATAGAAAAACTGTAAAACAACACTGAGGACACAGCTGGAAGGCAGCCATATGTAAGCCAAGGAGAGATACCTAACCAAAAAATGACCCTGATGGCATTGATCTTGGACTTCCAGTCTTAAGAACATGAGAAAATACATTTCTGCTGTTTAAGCCACTCGATTTGTGGTGTTTTGTTAAGGCAGACCCAGTGGGCTACTATACTGCATCACAGAATAGTACTAAACAGTGGCTTAAAAATAACAATTTATTATTTCTCGTGATTCTATTGGAAACCTGGTGGTTCTTCTGTTTGTCCTACCTGGTGCCGATTTTGGGGCTCTAGTCATCTGCCATCTAAGGTGGGGATAGAGGTTTTCTGAGTCAGCCTGGGAGAGCTTCACCCTACACGAGCCCCCAGTGTTCCATCACGCTAGGACTGGAGAATTGTATATGAGGCCCAGTGCTGCTCTGACTTCACCTGAAAGGCCCAGAGCAGTCTAATCTCATATCTCTGCATTTATCTTTTTTTTTTTTTAAAGATTTTATTTATTTGAGAGAGAGAGCGCGCACAAGCAGGGGGAGGGAGAGGAGTCTCCATGCTGAGTGCGGAGCCTGACACAGGGCTTGACCTGAGGACCCTGAGATCATGACCTGAGCCAAAATCAAGAGTTGGATGCTTAACCGACTGAGCCACCCAGACGCCCTCTGCATTCGTCTTGAGTGGAAGGGTGTTCCTACGGACGCTGTGAGCATCACTACTGTAAACCCTAGTACTCACTAGCATCTATACACGGTCTTCACTCCCGCTGAATCGTTCCCTGGGCGAGCCTGGCTCTACATTTCCTTTCTTTCTCACCCGTGGTTAACAGTATAAACTTTGTAACATGGTTCCTTTAAGGCATAGTGTTTTGAAACTCTCATGGTGTTTTCACTGCTTAAAAAATACCTGCTTTGAAATTTTAAATTCCGACTTTCAAGACTGCTCTTCCAAGTTTCTAGATCATATTTTGAGACACTGTGGCTATCATTATTCTTTTTCATTATATAATCTTGCCACCAAAAATGGAATGCCTCTAAGTAAGAAGAGGTTTGCTAAATGTGTCAGATTAAATTGCAATTATGCTGCTCTAGAAAACAGCCTAACAATCACAGAAGCTTGTAAAAACGGTAATTCGTTTCCTTTTCTCAGTTCAATTCCATTTTGGGTCATTGGTTGCTCTGTTCTGTGTCATCGACGTTTCAGGATACATGGCCGCAGCTTCTATCTTGAACATTTCTATGGATTATAGCAGAGGAGAAGAGACATCTGCACTTGACTCTTAGTTTCTGCCCCAAAGTAACTCATATCATATCTTTTTACACTGCATTGCCAATGTGAATTGAACAGGGAGAAATTGTAGTCTTTCCATACGGAAGTGTGATGCAAGGAGGGAAAATAGAATGTTTGCCAATCTAGCATGGGCACATCTATAGAAGGGCAGGTTAAATTATGCTGCCACATTTTTTTTTTTTTGCTACCAATGTCTATGACTAAATACTATATGAAATATTTGCCAGGAATGGTACAAAATGTTTTACATCTATTATCATAATGAATTGTCACCACAATTTCATGAGTAAATTTTCCTAGACAGCACAGATTTTGATGATAGCTCTTGTATGAACCCAAACCTGTGATTCCTGGTTCTGTGCTTTTGGACAAATTACTCTAGCACTTGTATTTATGAAATATGAATGGTTAGACGTTGCTTCAGAATTATAATGCATTGCCTGTGTATAGTTCATCTCTTATACTAGTGGTCTTTCTAGTTTTTCACTTATAAAATCTGTTCATACGTCCATTCAGCAAATATGTACTGAGTGTCTAATATGTGACAAAAAAATTCTCGTAGGGCACAGTGTTAAATGAGCCAAACATGTGGCCTGCCATTATAAGGTATACTTCTAGTGGGTAATACAGACCCATCACTAAGGTGATGAGTAATTTCTAGAGTATAGGTATAGTAGTATAAGTGGTAGGAACTGTTTTAATATTTGCATTTAGTGAAAACCACACTGAGAACCCACTTTTGACTTGAGACCTGAAAGGTGAGTGGAAAAAGTTATTTCCAAAAAACACTCAACAGCTAAAATGCATCACATTCTACACCATTACTACGTAATCAAGGATTTGTTTCATCTTTAACTCCACTGTCACCCAGAGCACGTTTGTGCAGTAAGAAGAGATCAAAGTTTTCTATATACTGACAACTAAAGTACAACTATCGTTTAGCACATTCTCAAGTATTTTTTTGGACTAAGCAATTTATCAAAAAGCATTGAGGTAAGCATGTCTGAAAGATGGTGAGCTTTGCAGAAAGAGTGCTAATATGCTTTGGAGCTCTAAATGTGATGACTTCCCTCCCACCTCCCCCAACTTCTGTCCCTCCTGGATGCACACAGGCAGTTCTAAAGGGCTTGCAGTCAATGAACTGGTGCACTTTGTGGCCTGTGGTAAAATTGCTCTTCATCAAGTCAGTTCCCTTTGAACTTGGCTTGCACAGTTGTCCTTGATTCATCTCAGCTGTCATTCTCAATATGGCACAAGCATTGTCCATCACGGTCAATACAGAGTTGTGAGCTTTATTTTTCTGTATATAGCAAAAGTAGATGTTAAAAGTGATATAAATTATTGCCCCCGTGTGATCTAGACATTTGAGTGCTTGGACAGAGTTTTAAATTGTATCTGAGGTTATTTCTCCACATAAGCAACTGCGCATATACCTTTTTCTCCTCCAGATTAAAGTTTGATTTCTCATTTGGAATTCTATAATGTGTATTTTGTTGCAAGTTATATGCAATTATTATTTCATAGTTGACCCTGCTAATATAGTATCAACTATGTAGGAAGCACTTTGCTTCACAAAGTTTTAGGATTTCGGTAACGACTGTAGACAAATTTTAATTTTAACAAAGTTCTTTTCACAAGTAATGACCACCTGGCAGTCATCAGGCATGTCAGGCACACTCCTCAATTCCCAAGGCAATGCATTTCTTAAATCCCAAAGAATTTCTATTCTTATCCCATTTATTTACTGATTCTGGAATTATGAAGCTGTTCTAAAAGTGTGTAATGGTTCCCCCATATCTCATTTAATAAGCAGTAAAAAGAGCCAAGACATAAATAAAAATAGAAGAAATAACTTGTAGCAAATAGGATATATACAATATGATGACGATTAATATTTAATATTATGATGTACTATAGCTTCCATTGATACATTAACTTAAAATTAACATATTCTTGTTCGTAAGTTCTCCTATTACTCCAGTTATAAGTACTTCCATTGACTAATATTTAACATGTTAATTAATGACCCGTTTTAATATTTTTGTTGAAGTTTAATTAAATGCCATTAATTGTGCATATTTAGTGTACAATTTGATGAATTTTTATATATGCATAAACCCTGAAGTGAACATTGCAATTAAATTAATGAATATATTCACCAACCCTATCATCTTTTGTAATCCATGCAGATCATTTCCAACTCTCCTCCCCACAACTACTAATCTTCTTCCTGTCATTACAGATTAGTTTGCATTTCTTAGAATTTTATATATGTGAAATATTAAATATTAAATCATGTACTCATTTTTTCTGCCTTTTTTTCAGCTTGTTTTTGTTTCCAGATTTATTCACATTTTTGTGTTTATCAATAGTTCATTTCTTTTCATTGTTGAGTAGTATTCCATTTTATGGATATACCAGGATTTTTTAATCCACTCACTTTTTGATGGATATTTAGGTTGTTTCCAATTTGAGTCAATTAAAAATCAAGCTATGAAATTTGTGTACATATTTTTATGTGAACATAAATACCTAGGAATGGAATGGCTAGAATATATAGAAGCTTAAGTCAGGAAGATTTAGTAAAGACTGTATTACAGAAAATAGAAGGCCAAACTTCTTACCGTTTTAAGAAACTGTCATTTTTAGCGAATGCAAATTTGTTCCAGCTTATAAATGTATGCCAAGTAATTGCTTTTTTACAAATAGAACAGTAAAAGAATATATCCATTTATGCTGTAAATAACTTTATTGTGTCGTTGGGGTTTAGCCTCTCAAGTCATAAGATAAGAAATATCTGAGACTTGTTTACTAATGTGATTGAATAGATATTCTGAACTATTTCATTATTTTCAACCATCTGACACATGGAATATTTTAATAGGCTAAATTTGTGTATTTTGAAAAGAGGTATGAATTTTAAGGGTTTATTCGTTGAATGTTATTTGACGGTGTGTGGAGAGATATTTTATAAACATAAAATTGTCCCAGTATTAACTCATATTCTGGTGTTTTTACTATTATTCCAGTAATACTTAAAAGATAATACATGTTTTCAAAGATAAATGATTGTTAATTATTCTTTTTGTTTCCTACTTAGGATACTTGTAATAGAAAAAGAATGATTTACTTAATGCATATCTATAACAATTTTTTATATAGCTTGAATTCATTATTTTAAGGATTCAAATTAATCCATAGTTTATAAACATCTCCATAGCTTATAATATTCCTTTATTTGTTAATTATTATGCTATCCCAATTTTCACATACTTATTAAAGAGACAAAAATATTCAAAAGGCATTAATATAACATTCTAAGAGATTCCTCTCTACAGTGACATGCTAAGCCCGACCACTTCATAAAATCACCGTCCTGATGGTGTAGTCTACTCTCTGATGATCCCTGTCATCTGTTGCCTGGATCTGCATAATGGTCTCCATGATGCTCTCTTTGTTTCCACTCCTGGTTTGGGGAGCTGGAAAGATGCTTTGAAAACACAAATCAGCTCATGGTACTCCTTGGCTTACAACTCTCCAAGAGTTTTCCGGTACAATTTTAAAAAATCAGAAACTTCTGGCAGCATTCTACATGTTCCAAATGAGCATTTTTTTTTATCCTGGCCATATCCATTATGCCCCCAGGTGAGCAAAAGTTATGATTGTTTTATTGTATCCCAAGAATCTAGAACATCCTGGCACTTAGCAGGCACCCAATATGTGTTTGTCGAACGGATGAATAAAAGTTTGCCGTTTTTTCTTTAATGCAACTGTATTAATATATTCTTGCTTATTTAAGCTGCAAAAAGGTTATTTCATTTTTTAATAATAATATTTTTTATTATATTATGTTAGTCACCATATAATACATCCCTGGTTTTTTATGTAAAGTTCGATGATTCATTAGTTGCATATAACACCCAGTGCACCATGCAATATGTGCCCTCCTTAATACCCATCACCAGCCTATCCCATTCCCTGACCCCCCTCCCCTCTGAAGCCCTCAGTTTGATTCCCAGAGTCCATAGTCTCTCATGCTTCATTCCCCCTTCTGATTACCCCCCTTTCTTTATCCCTTTCTTCTCCTACCGATCTTCCTACTTCTTATGTTCCATAAACAAGTGAAACCATATGATAATTGTCTTTATCTGCTTAACTTATTTCACTTAGCATTATCTCCTCCAGTGCCATCCATGTTGTAGCAAATGTTGAGAACTCGTTCTTTTTGATAGCTGAGTAATATTCCATTGTATATATGGACCACAGCTTCTTAATCCAGTCATCTGTTGAAGAGCATCTCGGCTCCTTCCACGATTTAGCTATTGTGGACAATGCTGCTATGAACATTGGGGTGCATATGGCCCTTCTCTTCACTACGTCTGTATCTTTGGGGTAAATACTCAGTAGTGCAATTGCTGGATTATAGGGTAGCTCAATTTTTAACTTTTTAAGGGACCTCCACACTGTTTTCCAGAGTGGTTGTATCAACTTGCATTCCCACTAACAATGTAAGAAGGATCCCCTTTTTCCACATCCTCTCCAACAGTTGTTGTTTAAAAAGGTTATTTCAAAATAAAAGATAGTTTTTGACTATAGGTAAGGAAGAAAATAAGTATCCATTGCAATGACAAGAAAATTTACACAGCAATATCTCCTGGGAAAAAAAATTTGCAAGTGCCTGTGCCCAGGGGCTAGAGAACAAGATGGGTATATTGAATGTTTGCAAATATACTTTCTGTGTTAATGTATTGGAAGGCTTTTTTTTTTTTTTGTAAACACTGCACACTAAATTAGCTGAAGTTGAACTTTATCCAAAAATCTAAATGGAAGTCTCAAATAAAGACATGGAAGGGTGAGTATGGTGAGGAGTAAAAGCTTCAGGGGATTTGTTCTCATTTGAATAGGGATTTTGCTAAAATTGGATTTATTAAGTGTGAATGTCTAAGCAAGAGTTCTCGGAATTGTTCTTTTTTACTAGTGTAAAAGATTTGTCTGCCACTCTTGGAAATAGTCCCAAGAGAAGAGTTCCTTTTGAGTGTGGCTTCTCTGTTCCCTGAGGCAATAAAAAGGGATGCCTCTGCTGTGTTTTATTTATATCAAGTGGTGAGAAATTATGCTGAAATCTGTCTGAGAATTTTTTTTGGACTAATATTTCCTATACTATAGCCTTTACTAATTCTTCCTGACTTAAACCCTTGTCAAGGATGATGCACAAAAGCTATCATGATTTTTCTGAGTTTGAAATAGTGACTGCTAAACTAAGGACTTGTAGAGTAACTATATCCTAGGGACGAAATTCAATGAAATAAAATCTGTTCTTTCAATTAAATAATAAAGCTTTGAGAGGATGGTGTATTGTAATCTAAAAGCAGCATTATTTTTCATCGAAGATTAAAGTTATTGCCTTACTCAAGCAACGTCAAATAAACATAGATAATGCTTGTCCTACATCTGTTTTTTTTTCATTTTTTGTGCATGTTAGGTGTTCAGTTCAGCGTAAGTTCATATACCATGTGTTTTATGTAGAGATATAATTTGTTTACTTTGAATGTATCTAATTTCTTTATGTGCTTTCTTAAATTTATCTTTAACGATTATATCTTCAAACATTCCAAAATGTGTTAGTAGCTTGTGATTGTTTATTAGGTATGAATGAGATAGAGGTGACATTCATATGTACTTTCGCTACATGATATATACATAAACATTTTAAAGTATTTACAACATTTAATATGTACAAATTAGTTTGTGAAACTGATTAAAGAACTATCATCCATCCTATATTTATCACAAGAATGTTTATGTTAAAAATTCCCTAAATTAAACCAAAAATGATGAACCAGTTTTGGAGAGCTATTGCTGAAGTTCTCCAAAGGCAAAACTGACTTTGAAAGATTTTTTTCCAAGTTTTCTAAGTATGGATTCATTCTCCAAAATGTGTTGCCTATATAAATGCAGTTGTCATTAATTTTTATATTTATTCAAACTTTTTTCTTAATTCTTCAAAAATCCTTTATATGTTATCAGGAGTTTATGTATTCATACATTTATAAACCCTCTAGTGTAGACTTTTATGTTTAAATAGTAATAATAGTTTTTATTAACAATTATTGAGTGGCCTTCCTGTGTGAGACACTGTGATAATTTGTCTCGCAAATTGGTTCATATGGAATATTTATTTATTCAACAAAATTACACAACAAGGAAGCCTTTCTTATTATTCCTATTTCATAGAGGAGGACAGTGAGGGGATTATGTGACTTGCTCAGAGCTGCACATCCAGTAAGAGGAAAAATTGGAATACAAATCAAGTTTTTCTAATTTTGCCCTCCATAATCCTGATACTATACATCATGTTGATACAGGCATTCTTTGTGGATGAAGACGATCATTAGGATCATAATGGTAATGTTATATGGTAGAAACCATTTCAGTTTTATACATCTGCTTGGCAGACATTATTTGCCCCACTTGAATATCCCAAGGGGAAAAATGCAGGAAGCCTTATTTTGGGTCTGATGGAAGCTGTGTCCTCCAGTTCTGCTTTCCCACCACGAAGATGATAGTTTCACTATTACTTCATCTCTCCACTTCCTTTAACTAGCTCTTAGGGGAAACCTCAGCATTTGGGAACTTTTACCACATATATAAAACCTCTATAAATGGCCAAAAAAAGTAATCCACAGTACTTATTAGATGGCTCTCTGCCTACAATTTATGTTCAGTGATGACCACTACAATAAGAAGGTATGGGTTAGAACAAACAACAGAAACAAAAAGATATGAAAACACTGAAAGTATTTTAAAATTGTCATTTATTCAGCTTAGGTGCAGTCAAATAAACCAATTAGGGGCAATGCATATGGAGGGGTAAGGAATATATGAAGTAGGGAAATATAGTGCAGTGGAAAATATAAGAACTTTTGAGTCAAGTACAAATGTGTTTCAATTCATATTTTCCTATTTACAATTCTTTAATAAATTATGGATACAATCAAAAGATCAGTTCCTTCATTTTAAAGTCAGTTACTGTTAAAATAATCTTTATATTTGATTTTTAACAGTTTTATAATGATGTGTGTCTGAATTTTTTTGGGGGGTAAGTGCTATTTCCTGGTAGGATTTGTAGTGATTTTTAATTTGAATCTCAATGTTTTTCATGAATATCATTAAATTTCCAGGCAATATCTCTTCAAATGTTGGTTCTGACTTACTTTCTTCTTCCTGTCTTTCTGTTTCTCCAGTCATCACTCTGTCTTTTTGTTTCTATCTGCTATGACTCCTAATACTGTTTTCTTTATTTTGGGTATTTCTTTCTTCCAATTTTCCAGTTCACAAATTATCTCTTCAATTTTGTTCAATGAGCTTTTAAATACATCTTGAGTTCTTAGTTTTATTTATTGAGTTTGGAATTTCCAATTCTACTCATTTCATTTGTTTAATTCATTTCATTTCTTTGCCAAAATTTCCTGTCTTTAAAATCTCTTCCAATTGAATCCATTCCAATTCAACAGAATTAAGACTTGTACTTTTTTTAGTAGTATAACAAATGTGTCAGCAGGGTCTCACGCTAGCACTTAATCTATTTCCAAAATAATTTTGCAAACTGTATTGTCAACATAATGTTTATACAAAAAAACATTCCCTAGGCATATCAATTAACTACTGATCTATAATAAACTACCACAAATCTCAATTACCTAAAATAAGAACATTTATTATTTCTTACTAGTCTGCAGATCATCTAGGCTTGTGAATATTCCTAGGGCAGACTCTGTTGATCTCCTCAGATTTTACCCTTGTCATGAGTTAATGTTTTGGTTCTAGGCTGACTGTTCTATGATAGTCCCAGTTGGACAATTCATCTCTGATCCACCTGTACTTCTAACAGGCTAGCTCAGGCTTGTTCTCATGGTAGTTTCAATACAAAGTAGAAGTGTATGAAGACTCTGGAGGCCTAAACTTGCAACTAATATAACAGCACTTCTCAAAATTCCATTGGCCAAAGAAAAGCACAAAGCCAGCCTAGAATCAAAGGGTGAAGAAACTGATTCCATTTTTTAAAAGATTTTTAAAATTTATTTATTTGAAACAGAGAGAGAGAGCACAAGCAGGCAGAGCGGCAGGCAGAGGGAGAGGGAGAAGCAGGCTCCCCGCTGAGCAGGGAGACTGATGTGGGGCTCCATCCCAGGACCCCAGGATCATGACCTGAGCAGAAGGCAGACGCTTAGCTGGCTGAGCCACCCAGGTGCCCCTGATTCAATTTCTTGGTGGGAGAGCTTGCAGTCACATTGCAAACTGCATGCATAGGGAAGATTGGAGAAAGTGATCATTTTCCCAGTAAACCCGATATGTCAGCTTGTACTTGAAATTTTCTGACTGAAGCTACTAATATTACTAAAGTTCACTAGATAGCACAGTGATACTACAATTTATAATCATGCCTAAAGGGCTTGTTTAATCAAATAAGAATGAGCAAGAATATTTTAATAACTATGTAAAATGATAATAATAAGTAACAATAAAGGTTTTCAACAGGCTAATTAGCACATTAATTGAACACTAGTTCATAAGTTTTAAAAACATTACAAATAATTTAACTGAGTACAAAGTAAAAGACATATAAAAATTTCCTATACTGAGCAGGAGACATGGGCTTCCGGTTATGGAATGAATGTCATGGGAATAAAAGGCACAGCATAGGAAAAAAATTCTCCCCTACTTTGTCTATAAATACAAATGATTTTTTTTTCTTTAAATGAGTTCTATGAAACTTAAATATTTTCTATCATTGCAATAGCCAAAGAGTAAAATTACCAGAAATAGTTATCAGAAGAGTTTAATCTTGTCTTGTCCTTCAAATGTTAGCCAATTTTAATATTCAACCTTACAATTTATATATTTGCATTTACACCTACAAATACAATGAAGACTTAGAAGAAATAAGAATGTTTTAAAGGATGTAACTTTTAGACAGCATTAATGCTATAGGTAAAACCAAGAAAATAAACAAAATTTTTTGTTACTAATTCACAGACTTGAATTCCAAACTTCCTAGTGCATAAAGGATTTTAGATATGCATTACTGAATTAATTTTGACATAGTACATTTTACAAGCCCAGCGACCTCAATTATGGAATAATGAATGATTGCAAACACTCCTAATCCAAGGGCCTGGTATTATGTCTTAATTTCTGAACACGACTCAATACTTAGTTAATAACTTTAAATCAAGGTCATCTTAATTACAAACTCTCACATCATTCTCCTTGATTTCTGTATTTCATAAAGAAAGAAACTGCTTCTCTTCTTTAAAATGCTTTTACCAGCATACTAAAAACATAAACATAAAATAAAAATATATTCTTAATTTTCTTATGAGGAAAAGGTCCTTCTTTTCTCCACCAACATTCACCAAAAAAAAAAAAAAAAAAGACTTTTATGGGGTTACTCTAGTAACAGTCAAATAATTTATGTTGACATGATATATTTTAATTCTTTAAAGTTAATACATGGTTAAGAGAAATCTATTATCTGCTGAATAGTGTATTCTTAATACCTGGCAAAATGTAGTTACTTTACAAATATTTGTTTAATGAAGAATTATATAAATCGTAATTGAAAGTAAATATTAAACTGTCAACAAGGTTTAATTTAAGTTGTTAGGCCATAGTTATTTAATTATCAAAGACCTTCCTTAATCATTGACAAAATGAGCCTACAGGAGGTAAAATTAGTCCAAGGACAAATGCCAAAGCAGAAGTTTCTTTTTCTCTTCTATTTCACTTTCTTCATACTCACACTAACCTTCCTCTTCCACAGATGATTTTCTTCTTTCCTTTCACCCCATAACCCTTTCCTCAACATACAGGCATCCAGAGAGCAGGTACAAGGTGCAATCCGTGCGTTTACTGAGACCGATATTCCTTTTCTTTCTTAAATTTTGATTTGAATTCCAGTTAGTTAACACAGAGTGCAATATCAGTTTCGGCTGTACAATACAGCAGTTCAACACCATACAACACCCCGTGCTCGTCACAGCAAGTGCCTCCCCAGTCCTCGTGAGCCCTGATAGTCTTAGGTCGGCGCCGCGGGTTGTCTGATGCAGCTTCATTCCTCTGATCTCTATCTATAGAGATTGCTGAGAGCTGTAGGTCACAAAACAGGTGTTACACAGGCTTAACATAACTGCAGAGATGAACTTCTTTGGATAAAATAGAGTAAAATATTGTTTAGAGAAACAGACCTTGAAAAAAAAAATGGAGTGAAAGGAAGTGTTTCACTGACTGTGAGACTAAGATTTACATCATATCCTCTTCCCTATTCCTGTTCAGGGAGAATTCCTTTAGAAAATCAAAAAGACAAGACCAAGAAAAGAAAGGTCTCTGTTTTCTCTGAAGTTAAAATTTATGTTAACCAGTAACAGGACCTGCTGAATTCCTCTTAAATATTCTCTAAATGCTCTGGAGAAAGTGTGGGATTGTGACTTGTGATCTTTACATAATAATTTATTGATATAGTTATCCATCTCACTGATAGAACTCTTTAAAAAAGTTTGTTAAAGATAAACAGGTATATGACAGGCATGACCTTGCTTCTGGTAAGAATCTTAGTTTTTCTCCTCCAGAGTAATATTACCACTTCTCTGCTCAATATCATTTCCTATTTTTTAAAAATGTTTTATTATGTTATGTCAGTCACCATACAGTACATCATTAGTTTTCGATGTAGTGTTCCATGATTCATTGTTTGCGTATAACACCCAGTGCTCTGTGCAATACGTGTCCTTAATACCCATCACTGGGCTAGCCCAATCCCCCACCCCCCTCCCCTCTGAAACCCTCAGTTTGTTTTTCCAGAGTCCATAGTCTCTCATGGTTCCTTCCCGCTTCTGTTTACCCCCCCTTCATTCTTTTCATGACGCATCTCCAAAGGCAAGGGAAACAAAAGAAAAAATGAACTTTGGGGACTTCATCAAGATAAAAAGTTTCTGCACAGCAAAGGAAACAGTCATCAAAACAAAGAGGCAACCCACGGAATGGGAGAAGATATTTGCAAATGAAACTACAGATAAAAGGCTGGTATCCAAGATCTACAAAGAACTTCTCAAACTCAATACACGAGAAACAAATAATCAAATCAAAAAATGGGCGGAAGATACGAACAGACACATTTCCTATTTTCTCATTTGACTAGGAGTTTTCATGTTATTGAAATCTTTGAACTCAGATACTATGGAGAGGACACACAACTTCAGCTCTCAGAGTCTTTATGTCCGCGGTCGCCAGGACCAGCCTCAGGTTTGGGAACTCACAGGGACTCAGCATTTGCTCATATTCATTGTTATGACTAATTGCAGCAAAAGGGTACAAAGCGAACATAAAGGGAAAAGGTTCCCAGGGTAAATTCCAGAGGAAACCAGGCATAAGCCTCCCAGAGTCCTCTTCCAGTGGAGTCACACCAGACTTGCTTACTTCCTCTAACAATGAGTTGTAACATGTGAAATACTGTCTACCAAAAAAGCTCATTGCTTAATGCTACATGCCCTACTTTGCACCGACCAAAATTCCAGACTCTCAGAAGAGAAGTATTTAATATAAACCGTATGATTTGCACAGTTTATTTACAATGAACCACTCGTGAGTTCTGGGAATGGTGAGACCCCTCCTCAAATCCAAGTTCCCAGATGCCAGCTAACAGACAGCTTTACAAGCAGTTCGTTCCAAGGATAGTCTCCAACCTGCTATGCTAACTCTTCTGCATAATCTTCATTTGGAAAATGGTAATACATGCTTCTTTTGAAATGTAGTGTATTATAAATACACGTGTCGTGTTGCAGGGCTGTTTATCACATCTTGTGTTCATTATTTTTAGAAACTATTTGTTTCTATTATTAATATGAATCATTTCTCTCTGTAGTTTGGCTAACAAGAATTGGAAAAAGTTAACCTTTTTTTTTTTCTGTCAGTATTTATAGCTCTTGTCCTTGCATTTTGTCAAATAGGCTTAAAGTGCACTCTTTGCCTTTCAAAAGGTCAGGCCAACAAGTTTTGCACTGGTATGTGAAAATTGTAGATTGCTGCACTCATGTCAAGATGAACCTCTGTCGGCATATTATATATTTTATCTATTTGTGTATTTAATGCTTGTTTGTCCTCCTAAAATGTAAAGTATATAGGAGCAGGAATCTTTTATCTTTTCTTTCCCCACTGATCTTCTGCCTCTGGAGCAGTATATAGGGAAATAATAGATGACTGATATTTACTCAATTAATTAATTAATCAATTAATAATTTCTGGTAACCTTTCAGGTTTCAGCTCATTCTTTAACCTTTTCCTTCTCTGCTATCTCTTTCCTTTTCCTCCTTCCTCTTCTCTCTCATGCTTTCTGGCAATTTCAGCAATGCATTAAAACATATATTTTGATGGTATTATCCATTATCTGGATGTTGTCGAAGGACAGTCTTTAATAATATCAGGACTGCCATACCACATAATCTCTAGAACGGACTTCTCTAATTTGTTAAATTAATAATTGATAATACTCGTTTTCTGACACTTTAGAAAAATCTGCATGGCTTTTGCTCATTGAAGTTTTATTTTACTTTTATTAGATATAATTCAGTTTATACATTTTATAAGGTAGAATATAGGTTCATTTTGTATACACTTTACAAAATACATATGACCTATAAAGTTTATATATTAACTTTTTCAACTTAATCAGTACTCAAGTTTACTTTGCAGAAGATTTTTAAAATTCTTTTAATAGAAAATTATACTTTATAGAGATTTTTAAGGTAACTAAAATGACTTATCTGGTTTACATAATGATGTAAAAAAAAATCTGAGGATAACAAGAATCTCCAGGTGATGCCTGAGGTGAAATCTATGACTCACTGGTTGATGTTATAGATCTCCCGCCATTTCCAGTACGTCTGTGGCAAATTATTATTTTAGTGGCTCCCAATGAGCTACATATCCTGATACCCAAGCCCTTTGTAGATTCTTCTAATACGAACTCTGGCCTTGGCCTGTGGTTGGTTTGAATCAACAGAACAATACAGGAGTGATACTGTTCAAGTGTCAGACCCCAGTCTTAGGAGCTGCTGCTTTTGTGCTCTGGGAACGCATGCGCCCCTATATCATTGTCTGGCTACTCTGTGGAAGAGGCCGTGTGGACAGCAATGTGGAAAGGACAACTGGAGAGGGAGAAGGGCTCGTTCAGCCCTAAGTCTTAGCTGAGCACAGCCCACCCGCCAGCTGAATGCAGCCACACAAGTGACCATCACAATACGAGGATTAAAGCGGCTCAGCTGAACCCAGTCTGTACCAACACGAGACAATTTTGTAAGCCACTAAGTTTTAGTGGTTTATTTCACACCAACAGAGAACTAAAACAATGCCTTTGAACAAATGGAACTACTTCTACCTCTTTACTTTGTCTTTTACTTTAGATATTTTGAAATTTCCTAAGATTTCAACTTTTTAATGACTAATGTTCTTTTACATTTAACTCAAGCGAGAATGGGCATTGCTATGGAGTCATTCCAGTATTCTTTTACCAGGGAAACAGTAATTGGCTTCTTATTACATGTAGGTACAATCCAAAGTGCTTTACATATATACTCTCAGTGAATTATAAATACTAAACACTAATTTCACCTCCATTTTATGCAGGAGAAAATGGAGATAATACCTTTAATGAATTCCCACAGTCACATACCTAGTGTTTGTACAGTTACGTTACACTGGAGTCTGCAGCCTTGATAATTATGCTCCACTGGCTAAAATTTCCTCATCAGAGTATCTTCTCACATCGTCAAAAATAAAGCACCCATAGAAGAATTTTGTAAGTCTCCCCAGACGAAAGAAGGAGAAAAATAAATTTATGTGCATCTCGAATCAAATAGAATAGATTTTTGTTTGTAAGAGTATATACATAAAGAAATGAAAAAACGTAACACTAAAAGAATCAAGAACCAATTATTTATTTTCCCTCCATAAAATTTCAATTCATTTTTCTTCATTTATTAAAATATCATTTCAATACAATAAATGTATATACATATTTTAAATATTTCATGATATATTTTAGTATTCCAATATTATTTTCTAAGAACTTAAATATTTATTTTATTAATATAGATGAAGCTTATTTTATACATATTTCAATCAACTTCCTTTACATAAAACTTAGGCTAAATATAAAAACAAGATAGTTTCGGATTGGTTATCTTACCACAAATACTTCAAGTTTTATTAATCCAGGAAGGTCTTATCTCTGCCCCTTCACTGGCCTTAGATTTGAGGTTATAGCTTGGCTTGATATACTTAGAGAGAGCGAGAAAAAGATCTAATGTTTGTATTAATCTTAGAACTCTTCTGTGTGGAAACCATTGACTCTATAATAGCTTATCTTGTACTAAAAATAGCCCCATAGACTTCAGTATCAAACTTGTTAACTCACTGAGTGCGCCTTAGCAGCCATCAAAGATTGGACTCTTCTTCAGGCAGTAGGTCGACACTGAGAACTTTTGGGCAGATAATGGATATTATGGGGGAGCTATCTCAAAATATTGAATATGAAGGAATCTGTGATAGAAGAAATAAAATCAATTTGTATACATTTGTTACAATTCTTTTGGAAAGATTATCTCAATCCTTATAACCAATATGATAAAATTTTCAACGTTTAACATTTATGGGCCTTGCTCCTTGGCTCCCAGGGAAGCTATACTTTCAAGGTGAAAATGACTTGCTAAAACTTCAAAGCATGGGCTCTATTTCTGCCCCGAGCATACATTGTGTGTCTGCCTTGTTAAAATAAAAAATAAAAAAAATAAAGAGCATTCTAAACATAAAGATCACAAAACCACCTCCCTAGTTCCATAAGATTAAAGTCATATAGCCTTGTATGTACTAAAAACATAAGATAAGGTCTGTAACCTTCTGGAATGTCCTTCATCATGATGATTTGTAACACTTTATTTAAAAAACATATATAACCCTGCACCAAATGGTCCTTCTCTGAAGCACTCTTTTCCTGGTGAAGATGGTGTGTCCCTGGCAGCTGTCCTAATTTGGGCTCGAATAAAACTCTTTCCCTTTCTCTTTAAATACTTTATAAAAAGATTTTTACTTACCTATTTGAGAGAGAGAGAAAGAGAGAGAGCACAGAGGGAGAGTGAGAAGGAGGGCTCCCCGCTGAGCAGGGAGCCGGATACAGGACTCACCCCAGGACCCTTAGATCAGGACCTGAGCTAAAAGCAGACACTTAACTGACTGAGCCACCTAGGTGCCCCTCCCTCTTTCTTTAAAATTAATGAAAGGGAGAGGAGGTTGATCATGTTGCATGGACAGATGTATATATTAGGTTCCTGCATGAGTCAGATCAGTCTGCCTTAAATAAACACCACAGACTGGGTGATTTAAAGAAGAGAAATTTATTTTCTCAGAGTTCTGAAGCCTAGGAGTCCCAGATCGGGACGCTAGCATGAGCTGGTCTGGTGAGAACTTTCTTCCTGGCTTTCAGAGGGCAGCTGCCTTAACCCTTTGTGACTTCTTCTGTTTGGACATGGAGGAACAGAAGGTTTTTGGAGTCACTTCTTACAAGGGCACTAATCCCATCATGAGGCCCTACCCCCATGACCTCATCTAGTTCTAATTACCATTCAGTGGCCCCATAGTGGCAGTCAGGGCTTCAACATATGAATTTGGGGGAAGACCCAAACATTCAGTTCATAGCAGATTCACTTTCACCATTTTACAGATGAATAAACTGATTATCAAAATGATTAATTAACTTATCCAGATCATACAGATTGTATCCTCATTCTAAATCCCCTTTGCCTTGTTGTCGTTATAAGTATATTATAATTGAACACATAAAAAAGGACCAGAAATGGAGGTTTGTAGAGAATGTATTGTAAACAGGCTATTTAAATAAAATTAACAGGATTTGGCTACTAATGGAATGTGCATTTCAAATGAAAGATTTTCTTAAATGTAACTCAAGATGTTGAGTTTGAGGATCTAATACAAGTCTCATGAATTAATAGCTGTGTGAAATCGTAGGCAATTACTTAACCTCTTAAAAGTCATTGCCATCATCTGTTAAATTGAGATCATAATGAGGTTTGCGTCAGCCTTGAAGTCCCAACTACCTCCTGTCTCCATTTCCTAATCTCTCTCGATTTCCATCTGGTTTGGTAAAGATGGTGTGATTCTGGTTTATTTCTGTTGAAATCTCCCTCTGCAGTTCTGTAGGCATTTACTACTCTGCTTATCCCATTCTCCTAAATTATTTAGTTTGCTGCCTCCACGGTTCAGCTTTGAAAATTGTATTGAAATATTGAACTTCTGCCTCTTTTACTAATGCTTTTATTTTTGTAGGTCTTTAAGGTTTTTTATAAATTATTTTTCTGTTATTTTAGTGATACATAGTTGGGGAGTGTATTCTTTTCTTTTAAGGACCTCCCTGTTCAGTAGCAAAGAGAAGATTCACACATAAAGAATTACATTTGAAATTGAAGTGATTTCAGATCATATGCTACATAAATTAGTATTCTATGAAAATTAAAGAGAAGTCAGGTTGAGATTATGGACATGGGATTTTGTCCCAGAAAAAAACCAGAATTTGAAATAAAATATGGTTAGGGAAGATGTGGCTCTGTGTTACAGAGATGAAGAACATAAGTCAGGCAATAATGAGGGAGATGACTGGGTCCATTAGAGGAAGAATGAGTACTTAGGTTTGGTGCATAATGTGGAAAATAAAAAGCAGGCCTGAGGATGTACCTATCAATTTTTTATAGTTCTCCCAGACGTTGGTTTTATTTACTATAGTGAGAAATTAATTAAACAAAATGCACAGCATTTGTAAATTTTAACCCGTTTAATTTCCATGCTCATGATAAGGCCTTAGATTTCAGATGATAAAATGGAAAACCATTAGTATGTTTATTCAAAGTGTACATTTATCTCCATGATTCATTAATGTCAGTTTCAACTGTTATGTTTAATATTTTGAAAAATAATGGCTGCAATTATTTGCGTTGCCTTGCAAAGTGACTTTGCAAATCCTCCCAACAAATTGAGTCTATTCCACCCTCACAAGGACTGGCCTTGTAAAATGCTTTGATCAGCCAAGTGTGCAACAGTGAGTGTGTTAACTCTGAGCCTATTCCTTAAGTTAGCTTGTGGATTTCTGCTCTTTGTTTTGGACTCCCCAAAGACTGCTTATAAATAAGCCCTAACTAGACTGCTGGAGCATAGAAAAACCATGTGGAGCAGAGATGAGTCAACCGTTTCATCCCTGTCATGTTCTCAGATATATAAAAAAGCCCAGCCAAGATTAGTAAAACTAATCCACAATTGACCCTCTAGCTGACTTTAAAAAGTGGAGCAAAACTATCTTGGAACAGCCATCTCCCACCTGACCTAAAGATTTGGGAGCAAAATAAATGCAGGCTACTTAAAGCCACTATGTGTTTTGTATAGTATGTTATTAGCAATGATTGATACATTAGCAGATAGGAAGTGCCATTATTCAAAGCCAAATTTATCTGTCTATTTGCAAACATTGGTATCTCATTAGCTAACCTAGTGATTGGAACGTGTATATGCATAAAATATATTTTTTAAAAGATTTCATGTATTTATTTTAAAGTGAGAAAGAGAGAAAGCATGTGAGCAGGGGGAGGGGGAGAGAATCTCAAGCAGACTCCTTGTTCAGCGAGGGCCCCAATGCAGGGCTCCTTCTCAGGACCCTGAGATCATGACCTGAGCTGAAACCAAGAGTCAGGCGCTTAACCAACTGAGCCACATAGGCACTCTTATGCATAAAGTATTTTTAAATAAATGAATAGTTATAAGCACTTGAAAAGCTAAATAAATAGCAATTAAAAACTGTTTCATAATATAAATGAAACAATAAGCAAAAGTGGTGGTCTTCATTAACCTTAGTTATTAATAAAAAGTAACAATTTCCTCATTTCTCCATTTCTTTTTTTATACATTATTTTTTATATGCCTTGAATAGCACAGTGCTTGGAACATAGCAGGAACACTGCGACTGTTTATTTTAATAAGTGATTTTAAGATTTTTTTTTAAAGATTTTATTTATTTATTTGACAGAGATAGAGACAGCCAGCGAGAGAGGGAACACAGGCAGGGGGAGTGGGAGAGGAAGAAGCAGGCTCATAGCGGAGGAGCCTGATGTGGGGCTCGATCCCATAATGCCAGGATCATGCCCTGAGCCGAAGGCAGACGCTTAACCGCTGTGCCACCCAGGCGCCCCTTAATAAATGATTTTAAAATATTGAAGAGTTCCTGAGTCTTAGGTAATTTACTAACTGGAACTCACATATTTAAAATATCTTGTTATTTTAGGTCCTTCTCCCCCCTTTCTGTAGATGACAAGGAAGACTTGGTTAAACTGCAGGCAGGGATACTGTTATTCAAGTCTAAATCTGTTGGACATCATGGCCCAATCACTTTTTATTCTATGGAACAATTCAAATAATTTGATGCTCAACCTTTAACTTATAGAATTATTTCTGACCTCTCTTGAAATTTCAATATCTAGCATATTTTTATCACTTTAGGGAGCTAGTGACAATGTAATCATGGATTATTAACACATGAATATTATTATTTTAGGAGTGCCTGGGTGGCTCAGTCAGTTAAGTGTCTGACTCTTGATCTCAGTTTAGGTCTTGATTTCAGGGTCATGAGTTCAACGCCTGCATTGGGCTCCACACTGGGTGTGGAGCCTACTTTAAAAAAAATATTTTAAAATTGTCATCTTCTATGTGCTTATCATTTGAAATTAGTTGCTGTATATGTCATGAATAACTTTGTGTTAATCAAAATATTCAGTAATCTAGAATAACTCATCTCATCTCTGTGTTTGTTTATATGCATGTATGCATGTGTGTCTGTTTAGGGAAAGTGTGCCAGGTATTGTGAATTACACTGTGGACATTTTAATCTTATTTTTTTAAAATATTTTATTTATTTGAGAGAGAGAGAGAGAGAGAGAGAGAGAGAGAATGAGTGGGGAAGAGGTCGAGGGGGAGGGAGAAGCAGACTTCCCACTGAGTGCAGAGCCTGACATGGGGTTCTATCCCAGGACCTTTTGAGATTATGACCTGAGCCAAAGGCAGACACTTAATAGACTGAGCCACCCAGGCACCCCTGGATATTTTTATTTTAAATACAGAGGTCTTATAACTAAAGAATAGTAAAATAAATAACAAACTATTTCTGGCCAGTTCAATTTTTGGAGATATTAAAATGATCATTTGAACTAATTTGACTGGAATTATTGAACTGATCAGAAATAAGTGAACAGAATTTAATAGAATTACTTGTTATTTGCTTCATGTATTCAATTTATTTAAAAAGTTCAAAGAAGAAAAATCATACTTTCCTAAAAGATAAAGCATCATTTTGTTAAAAATGACTTAAAATATTTCTTTTATCTATAATCATAATTGTGATTTCTGCTTTGAATGTTATAAATGCTGTAACTTATAGAAAAGCTTGAAAATATAAAAAAACCAAATTGTTTATATTTTAAGTAAAGCAAGTTTATCTCTATCTTGGTATAATAAAAAATAGAAAATAAGCCTATAAAAATAAAACTATATTGACTTACTTAACATATATGTGCCAAACTATATAACTTTAAGAAAAATTTGTCAAAAACAGAAGAATGCCCAACTTATTATATACAAAGCACCATTTTAACAAAATTATTTATTAGAGAGATAAATGTATCATAAATACACGTAAGGTATAACATATAAGAGGTATGATATATCTATATGAGGTATAATTGTAGCTACTAGTATGTAGTAAAGGGTATATTTGAAATGATTGTATCCTTGTTGTTTAATGAGATAGATGTTAATTCTTCCCCTAACAGTTCTATTTTGGGGAATTCCTTGTTATTTATGCTCCATCATGGATTATAAAGTATGGAAAGGTTAAATTTTAGAGAGTGCTGGTTTTATTTCTCTGCAAAGGGCAGACTTTTTTTTTTTAAAGATACTATTTTAATTACTCCTCTAAATATGATATCATACACCTGTGAAAAAGATTAGCCCGGGGGGGCAAAAATAACCTTGAAAACAAAATGGAAGATAAGGATATACACAAAGTTTGTGATGAATTGTTAAGTAGAATTTGTTGATTTAGCTGCAACACATTAGCCAAGGTAAATGTATTAATCGTGAACTTTGATGTCATGTTCATGGGTCAGGATAGCTTGGCTATGTTTTAACGAACAATAGCAAATGAATATAGAATGTATTTCTCAGTCCCAAACATTCTCAATCTTCTAAGGGTTATCTTAGCATTTTATCCTGCTTTGGTCTTGGGGACACTTCCATATAAACATTTCCTTACATGCTTACGTGGGCTGGATCTGGGGAGTCAGGATGAGGAATCAAATGCTTCAATCCAGAAGTAAGAGTTATTATTTTTGCTTGTATTCATTGACAGAAACAAGCTCTGGCCTTATTTTAATGGAGAACACAAATTCCATTCTTCCCTGGCCAGGAAGAGGAAGGGAACTTGAAAATGGATTAGCTGAAAAACATTTACCATGCCATGTTTTAGGAGTTAAACTTACATCCTTAATTTTGTTGGAGGTAGCATACTTACTTGAGGAATACAATTTTTTAAGTAAAATTTTTGGCCCCGGTGGGTACAAAATCACGTACAATATCATATGTTATTCAAAGTGAACATCTCTTGAAAGCTTTACAACTTCAAAACACAGAGCCTAGAGCTGCATTAAAAAATGTATAAGAAAATTGTTTTTTTCCTGTAGATTCCATATTGATTTATGAAGGCATTAATTTGTCATTTAGCTCTAAAATTGACTATTAATAATCCTTGACATTCAAAAGATAAATGTCTTTTTCTTTTTAACAGTTAAAATAATCTATGGCACTTTCGAAAATCAGATATGTAAGTTTATAGTTATAACAGGAAAAGCATTTTCCAGAATTTTCTTAGGAAAATATGATTGCATTAAAGTTAAGACAGTACTTTAAGAATACTCCCTTTTTAGAAACAGTCGATCAAAAGTGTAATCCAAATGACTTAATATTATTATAACCATGAACCTACCTCAAAATGTCCTGATTTAATTAAGTGATAAGAGGATCATTTAACATTGCTCCTGAAAAATCTACAACTTTGAAATTAATAATTTATCATTACTACATATTAATTGAAATTCCTTTTTATTTGTGACATTATAAAAAACTACGCACTTGAGTTAAATTTTTAAAAAATGTAATCAGGTGAACCTGTATTAATTTGCAACGTGAGGCGTGATTGTTTCATATTCATATTATAGAGAGTTGTCTGTGGCATAAAAGCCAAGTGATATGCATGAAGAATATATTAAAGCCAGTTGTCAAATTAACCTTTGCCTCTTTGTAATGGAGCAAAACATCACCGTTTAGAGGGAAGAAAGCCTGCTCCTACCTATTCTAAGTTCCCTGAAAGCTCTTATTGACATTGACAATCACCGTCTTTTTCTATTATATCTTAGAACCTTTATCTATGAAATATTTTCTAGTTTACTGTGGACTACAAGGTGTCTATTTAAGAAAAAAACAGTGGCAGGTTAGCTGTTCAGAGCTGTTTTCTGATAAGTATTGTCGACGCAAAGTGAACAAATCTTTCAGAATTTCTAAAAAAAAAAAAAAAAGAAAAAGAAAAGGAAGAGAGTTTTATTTGAGCCCAAGCGAGGACAGCTGCCCAGGACACACAATCTTCACAAAGACAAGAATGCTCCAGAGACGGAGTGTTTAATACAGGGTTATACGTGGTTTTCATTACGTCCAGAGTTTCAAATCACCATGACAGACATTTCAGAAAACCACAAACTTTATCTTATACTTTTAGCAAATGCAAGGTTGCAGGCTTCGGCGGTGTGGCAATGAGACTTAGGGAGATTTTTACTCTTTAGTTTGAAATGTTTCTTTTAGGTTATTTGCTAACGAAGCAGATGTACGACACGTGCTCAGGGCAGAAGTAGAGCCCAAGCTTTGAAGTCTGAAGTCCTTCTGACCTTGTTAAAGGATAGCTTCCCAGGGAGCCTAGAAGCAGGGCCGCAAACATTGACAGCTGAAAATTTGTCAATATGAGTGCAAAATTGTATAAACTCTGTATTACTCAAATGCTCCAAGACTAATCAGCAAAATTGTATTCTACATGTTTTTCATCGCCTGCACCAAATGGTAAATTTAAGAAAAAGTCTTGTAATACAAGAAGAAAAACAAGAAAGGAAGAAAATAATGGTGGCAAGATGAAGGAAATAAGGTACTGTGGAAATTGAATTTACTATTAGCAATGATGTGAACTTTTTTCTGTGTCCTCTGGGTCAGGAAAATGATCTTTACAAATTTTAATTAATGCTTAGAAATTAATCACTTTACTTATTATATTAATTCTAAAGTCTATTGAAATTTAAATGTTAATATACACTTCACTATTACCTAAGCATTTAAAAACATGCATTTAGGATTAAAACTGTGCCTGAAATTTCTTGGTATGGAAGATTACTAAATTTTTTTCTGTAGATCATGTAACACATTTTCCCTTTTTCTGTGTATATTCTCCTAACGACAATTTGGGATCTTTCAGTCAGAGGATCAACTCCTAAACCACTGTGTTGAACATAGCAAAGTTAGTAGGTGTTAGAATAAATGGAGAATCAACATAAGGAGTGAATTATTAATATCATGAGAATTTCTGACAGGTGGTAAGGGCCCTAGGGTCATAAAGATCAAAGTACAGTATAGACATCCTTCAGATGTCAAAATCTTCTTCATACTGAAACATAAAAACGTTTGGGAAAATGTGTATTAAGGGACAAAGAAGTACTTTGTTCACACGAAGTTTCTATAATGTAGCTTCTAGTGAAAGGAGTAAAATATAGACAATGTAATAATATTTTCACATATGTTATTGTTTGTATTTAATATTTTAAATATTTATATTTTATATTTGCTTCCATTTTAAAATACACTAGAAAAATATATTAAAATATATGAAGCTTTTTATTCTTATTTCAAACATTTTATGTTTTCAGCTTTTAAAAAAAATCATTAAAAAGCCCATACCTTCCTAAAATTTCTAAATCTGTACTTTTACAACCCTAGAATGACTTCATGCATTAGGATAATCTTAAATAGTTGGCATATTTGTAGACAAATTCCAAATTATAAAGAACATTAGAAACACTGCAACATTCGTTGTGTCTAATCCACAATGCTACTGTCAGTGTTCAGTGTGGTAAGTGTATTAGTAAAATTTGGGATTTCACATAGTTTACTAAAAACAGTCTAATTTGCAAAGCAATAAAAGATGGAATTTAGAGGTTTTTGTTAACTGATTATCTTGAACCTCTTCAATATCTTAAATATATTATTTAGGCCTTTCAATAAGTCCATTTGTTATTATAAAGAATCCCCACTTGACTCCCACAGCAACAATTATACAAGTCATTTAATAGTATCATTATATTTACTATTGTCTCATTTAGTCCTCCCAACATCCAGGTGGGAGGATTGATATCCATTTCCCCATCATTTGATTGACTGATTTCAGTTCTCATTATATCAAAGATGAGAACAGAGAGACACAAAGAGGTTATTTAACTCATCTGATGTCAGGCAGCTAGCTTGTGGCCATATATACTTGACGCCGTGCTAGGAATGATATTATTCTTTTCTGAATAGTATTCTTCTCTTCAACTTTTAAATAACCACCACAGTTTTAAAGAGCATTTACCTCAATCTTTTTGTCTCTTTTATCCCTCTCTCCTTCCCTTTTCTCCTTTCTGCTCTGAGAATTTGTTTCTCATATGGATAAGTCTGAGTTTAATTTTAGCACTACTGAGTTGCCCTAATGACATCAAATACTTGTGAGTATTTAGATTAAAAGGTTAATAAATACATACCTTCTGAGTTCTGCCTACAATCTTTGGATACAAATGTCTAAGAACAACTTTTGATGTTTGTCGGTAATGATCCCCCCTTTTAAAATTTATTTTTATTCATTTATTTAGTTTTAAAGATTTTATTTATTTACTTGAGAGCGAACGAGCGAGAAAGCACAAGCAGGGGGAATGGCAGTAGGAGAGGGAGAAGCAGACTCCACGCTGAGCAGGGAGCCTGATGCAGGGCTTGATCTGTCCTGGGATCATGACCTGAGCCAAAGGCAGACGCTTAACCAACTGAGCCACCCAGGTGCCCCAATAATTATCCCCTTCTGACTTAGGAAGAGACAATATAATTTAATGCTTTATAAACTGAGTACCATGAGCAAACAAGTGAAAAAAAGGTTTATTAATATATTCTTATCCATGACATAGATATTTAAAAATATCACGCTCTTTATTGTCTTTAGACTACTCATACAAAAATAGATCTGTCATATAAATTATCTTCTTAAGTAATTATTAATATAATTTAGGAACAAGAACCTGAGTGTGTTGCCTTGGTTTCTGCTGAGAACGTGATGGTGGCATTCTAGTCAGGGCAGCGACACTTCTGCTTTTTCCACAGGAAGCAGTAATCAGCATTTCTGAGCAGCTGCTGTGATTTCAGACTCTCTGATAAAGGTTTCAGTATTTTCAGACTCTGTCCTGATCGAGTCAAGATACCAAGTTTTGTCAAACTGCTGAGATATTTAGAAACTCAGCAGTCGGATTCACTAAATAATCCTTTACAATAGCAACAAGACTCCTAGGACACTTTCCTTTTTCAATAGGTTTAGGTGAATCATCTGATTTCGCTTGACCTCTTGTCTTCCTGCACCAGCTAAGACAGATTCCTAATTTAAAAATACCTGGGGAGTAAAATCGGTAGCATCTGGAAGGGAAGGCTTTGTAGCATCTGGAGTGATGAGAGCTTTTGATCCCCATTTCCCTGTAGGTCTCTGACTTTGCAATTACATTTGAAGGACTTTTCTATTGAATAATAGTTCCAGTCAAAGTGCTATAATCACAGGCAAAACACACGCACGCACGCACACACACACATGCATACACACAAATTCTAAATGGAGACTGCTTTTCCTTGTTATTTTTCTACAATAAAATACATTTTATTCCTGGCTTACATAGTTTTATTCAGCTTATTTATGGTGCCCTGACTCTTATCAGGAAGTTCACAAATAATCCTCATCTGATATGTGTTTAAATTTCTGAACACTTGCAAAGGGTAAAACATACTATTATCTAATATATGCAACTAAAATACCATAGCATCACCTGGTGTGGAAGATGGCCATTCTTTCAATTCCCACAATTGATTGCATTCATTTCACAATTAGAGAAAAAGTTTCTGTCAATTATTGTCATATTTTTATTGAAAAGTCACCACACACGAAGATAAAACAAAAAAAGACAATGGGAACCACATAATGTGCCCCAGGGACAGCTTCACTGAGAAGGGGGCAAATGAACCAAGACCTGGCAAGGATGACATAGTCAACCATGCATGTCCGGGAAAGAGCCCACTGGGACAAAGGGAAGAACAAAGTCAAAAGACTCGAAGCACGAGTGTGCCTGACGTGTTTGAGAAACATGGAGACAGTCAAGTGTTACTGAGCAGAGTGAGCAAGAGGGAGAATAGGAGGCATCGGGAGAGCGGGAGAAACAAGAGTACTGATGCTCTAGGATCCTGGAAGGAGTTTGGCTTTTTCCTGTGAGAAGACGTGAAGCCGAGGAGGGACATGATCTCACCTACTCTTGAAGAGGATCACTCTGACCGTCATGTTAAAAATAGACTGAAGAGATGCAAAGGTGAAGAATCAGAAGGATGGGTCACGAGGCAATCACAGTGACTCAAGCAAAAGATGCTGGAGACTTGGTCCAAAGTAGAGGCATTGACGTAGATAGCATAGATAGCGTGACGTAGATAGCGTGGCATTAACTTGACAGGATTTGATGACCAGCTGAATGTGGGGACGCATTCAATACACAGACACAGAAATAAAGGATGATTCAAAGGTTTCTGGCCTGAAAAACTGGAATAATGAGGTTTTCCCTTATAGGAGATAATGCTGGGTTATTCTTAGAATACCTCGTCTGCAATGATGAAAAAACACCAAAAAAACTGGTGCTCAAAATTATTATCTTTCACAAGCCCAAAATGGTCTCCGAAACTTCCTCTTCTTTCTCTTTCTCCTTCTCCCCCTCCCCCTCCTCCTTCTTCTTTTTGAGAGAAAGAGAGAGAAAGAGCAGGGGGTGGGGCAGAGGAAGAGGGAGAAGGAGAGAATCTCAAGCAGACTCTGTGATGAGCATAGAGACCAATGTGGGGCTTGATCCCACGGCCCTGAGATCATGACCTGAGCCGAAATCAAGAGTCGGACACTTAACCCACTGAGCCACCCAGGCACCCCAGTCTCTGAAACTCTAGCTACACTTGAGAGTAAGGCATTTTCTCCAAAAGTATTATCTTAAAATAGATAGGTTTCTTGTGTAAGGGATTAATACAATAAGAGAAAAACAGTACCCATTTAACAATTTACTAAGGAATAATTTGTCAAATTAGTGAGCTGTTACCCATCCATATTCTGAGGATTTAAACTATAGAAAAATGCACAAAGGATGAAATAAAGGGTATGGAATTGGTATTAGGAAAGGTTTATGAAGTATTAAAAGGTAGTAAATCCTGAGGCTAGGATGAAGGTGTGAAGGCAATTAGAATAGTGGACGACTGTGTAAGATACATTTTACCTCCTTCAGTAATTTAACTATCATGCTCTCAATCTTTGTTAATTAAAGATTGGAAGTAAAATAAATGACAAAGTAGAAGCTTATACTTCATTCTCAGAGCGGATGCCCTACTTTGCATTCCAGGTTATTCTGTTATAGGATGGTGTTAAATATTTACATAGTATAGAATAGTGAGAAAGATGGTTTTATTGATGGTCACATAAGATTTAAAAGCTTATCCTGTTATATAAGAATTCTAAACACCAAAGATGTTATAGTTAGCATTTCCATGTGATAAAATAGAAAATATAAAACAGTGTACTTTAGCAATATTTCGTGGTAGTCAGTTACGCACCTAATGTCTCTCTCTACATATTTTTTATTATACCTCTTTATAAAATCTCCTGAATACTTCAAAATTGAATATAACTGACCATCACATTTGCATCATTCTCTATACACTCTGTTTACCATAGTTCCCTTCAGCCGTATTACATTTTTGTAGGGCACAGTCTTTGATAAGAATACTTGAGTGACGGGGCGCCTGGGTGGCACAGCGGTTGAGCGTCTGCCTTCGGCTCAGGGCATGATCCTGGCATTCTGGGATCGAGCCCCACATCGGGCTCCTCCGCTATGAGCCTGCTTCTTCCTCTCCCACTCCCCCTGCTTGTGTTCCCTCTCTCGCTGGCTGTCTCTATCTCTGTCAAATAAATAAATAAAATCTTAAAAAAAAAAAAAAGAATACTTGAGTGACTATTGGATTCTGTACTTTAAAATTTTATTTTATTTGCTGTATTTATGATTTTACTACAGCTACCATTGGTTTAACTATACATAAATATCTCCACTAGCATTGAGGAAATTAGCCCTTTCGGGCAAGCTTCACAATTAGTAGTGAATATTATACATTTATGTACATGGCAACTCAGGACAATGCATTTTTTTCTAACAAAGAACCAAATCTTGACTATCCAGGAAAAATATAAAATATAAATCCTCTAGGTTGTCTTTTGCAGCTTTTCTTAAAGTGTTCTTTCAAAAAAACATGCTTGAGAGGGACTCTTCTATTTCAATTTATTGTTTTATCCAATGAAAATTAAGTTCAGTACGTATTTTTGAATTGGTAATATATGCAACGCATGATTTTAGGCATCACGTAATCTTTGTTAAGGATACCATTGAATCTAAGGCCTCCATGGTACTAGCAGCATAGGTTAGGTGATTATGACATCAGATTTCTCTTGGATCCAAGAAGTACAGGAAATAACACAGTTTTCTCATTCAAAGTATCTGAAGTATCCACATCACAAACCCACAGACTGAATGAGTACAGGATTTTATGTGAGAAGACTTCACCTTGTTATATACAGATCCAGCCATGTTCTCTGACACAGCAGTGTTCAGTCACAACGTTAAATAATTCAATAATCAGGTCTCATTTCCATGGTGAGATCTTGAACAAGTAACTAAACTTTTCTAAGCTTTCATTTTTTCAGTTATAAAAAAGAAGCTAAAAGACATCCAGGCAATAGAACAGAGGATATGTGAATGATATTAAAGGGTTGTTTTCCCCAAGTCATTTTTCTAATTTTAGATGAAAATGTTAGAAAAAAATAATTTAAAAATAAGTTTTAGGTATACATTCACATCCGAGACTACCTAGCGTGGGTTATTCTTAGTCACTCTGGATTGACCACACACTCATGTCCAAGGGTTCTTGGAGCATTACAAGACCTTTGGACCAAAACTATGGAATATATTAAATAAAAATAAATAATGGTCTGTAACTGTGGGTCTGTGAGTTGTTTTGGGAGCAGGCCACACCACTCTGTCAGCATTAATTAGTAACTGTGACTGGATTTTTGATTTGAGACTGTTTTGGTGAAGCCTGAGGGATTTTGACAGATTGGGCTGGTCACGTGTGTAACCAGAATGTGCTTATATAACCAGCTTAGAAAAGAGATCCCCAGCATGTGTGCAGCCTTTGGACTTCCTTAGACTGAAGGGCATCCACACGTGCTGGTGATGGTTCAAGACCTGCAGAGCTGTGGGACCCAGCAGCCGTGAAGATGAGTAAGCCTGTGCCTGACATCTCAGGACACCTTGCCCAGTGCCAAGCCTTCTCCTGTTGCTATAGCATCCTGACTCCTTTGCATGTGTGGGGAAGCTATTCTCGGAGTATGAATATTTTTGAGTGTAGTGAGTCACTTTTGCGTAATTAATGCATCCTTAGGGCAAAAGCCAAAGTAGGTAAATCTAGGTGACAGAAATAAAAATGGACTCCCAAGTCAGAAGTGTAGTGGAAGCTAACACTTCTCGATGATCATAGGCATTGGTGATAGGTTTTAAAGAGCTGCAATGAGAAATTTGAATGCCTCTTGTACGAGGTCCAGGGGTCTAGGAAATAGATGCCTTTTATCTGAAAAGCCCCAGGGCTAAAATATCTTATAAGACCTGCAATCACAAAGTACTGCCTTTTCTAGGAAATTAGAGCTAATAGAATTTATTGAATGTTCCTGGAGAAGTGACAAGAAGGATTGAAGCACGTACCATTCTATGGATAGAAAAACGGTCACTTGCCAGACATTGAAACTGTTGTCATCCATCCGTATTAACATCAGCTTATGGCTGGCATCTCTTTATAGTCTCAAGAGATGACTGACAAAACCCAGTGGCTATATATTTCCTTGTCCACCTCCAAGAGAGAGAGGAAAGGGTCATGTATGGATGCTCTCCTAGAAAAGTAAGAAAAAAAAAATCTCATCCAGATGCCTCTAGGCTATGAATTGGGTCAGATCCCCATCCCCTAGAGCAATTACTGTAACCATAGAATGAGATTACACGGATGTGGGTTAGTTTCTTCCAAAGCACATGGGATGCATGAGTGGAGATTTATAGACCAAGTGAGAATGATCGGAGTAGAAGGAAGGCAACTCCAATTTCTACTTCGCCATGAAGTTTAACGACTAAGCCTTGGAATGGGTGCAATGAGGAACTTTTCCAGAGACCTCAGGAAACATTTCTTAAGATTCTCCTTTACAAGAGAAGTACTTTTAAAAATTTTAACTGAGAGACAGAAGGTATATATTTTACATTGCAACCCAGTGTAGATACACACAGGCACAGATATGTATGTGTATGTATCTATCATTTATCTATCGAAATATTTAGATAGGTCAAATCCTCAGGAAAAACACCCTTATTTAAATGTATAAGCTTTATTTTCTCTTTTATTTTATTCATTTTTATAATTTTGGTTTTAACCAGTAAACTGACTTAATCATACACTAGTGGATCTTCCCCCTGCAGTTTGAAAAAAAAATCTGCATTAGAATACTGATATGTAAATATAAATGTATGTATAAATATCAAGGACTCCCCATCTTAAAATTCATTCCATATTTCAGGGTGCCTGGGTACCTCAGTCAGTTAAATATCTAACTCTTGATATCAGCTCAGGTCTTGATCTCAGGGTCATGAGTTTGAGTGATTGGGCTTCACACCCAGCATGGAGCCTACTTAAAAAAAAAAATAGTTCCATACTTTGATTTCAGTGAGAGATAATACATTTGGCCTAAAGTCAGATATTATGGCTATGACTTTGGGAACCCACCCCAGCATACATTGGCTATTCATGGAGGGAGGAAATATATGAGCCCAGAAGCTATTCTAAGAATTTTCTGTTACAATATCATGTTTCCACAGGGAATAATTATTTAGTAGCCTGTAAGCCACTTTCATTGTATTTCAACATCCCCTCAACTGACTTGAGCACTCTAACTAGTTACATTTTTTCTTTCTGACGGAGTATCCTTCTGTTTCTTAAACATACTGCACTAAATCGAATAAGAAAGTTTAAGGGAGAGGTTCTGAATTTACTTGTTCTGTGATCATGTGTGTGAGAGAGAAATAGAGAAAAAGGGTGTGTGTGTGTCTGTGTCTGTGTGTCTGTGTGTGAGCGCGCACAGGCTTGTCTATCTCTCACTGAGTTGGATAGGAATTAATCTTTTTGATCACCAAGTTCTATAGCAGAACTTGACATGTGTTATTCTGTTTAATCCTCTCATGGTAACCTGGTGAGTTTGGTATTATTTTCTCTATTTTACAGATCAGTAAACAAGTCTCAGAGAGTTTAAGGGGGACACCACAGATCACATACCTGGTTAGTGATGACGCTGTGACTGGAATCCAATTCCAAGAGTTGTATTATTTTACTGTACTCCTTGGGGCAAGGGGAGTGTTATTCAAATCTGTGTAGTTGTTCAGTGAATTTATTCATGGAGGAATTGATGGCGTTTCTGTCTTATAGCACTAAATAATCCAGGATACAAAATCTGGCAAATGCAATGAAAGAGACACTGGAAATCATACAGTGTGTTTGAAGCATAGAAATGCTATTCCTTGTTTTAATTAAGGCGATACTCCCTTTTATGTTTGTTTGAAATCAGACGTCTTCTGTAGCTAGTTTTAGTCTGTGAAAAGTGTAACATAGAAACAAAGGAGGGGAAAACACATAGAATGTTGTTGTCTTGTTGTTTACAATAATACACTTTTAAATACCACTACAGAAAAACAGGAGACACAGTCTTTGGGTAAAAAAATAGTAAGGATTAGACCTCCTTCCTGTGCAATTATGCGGTAGTGAAGGTAACCAGTTCACACGAATCTTGCTGTCGATGTTTTGCTCCTATATACGCTGAAGCCTGTTTCTATGACTAGTAGTTCAAATCCTTTAATTAATAAAATCATTATTTCAGTTCAAATCAAGGTATGTCAGTGGGCCCGATGGTCTCCCTATTTTTTAACAGAATGATGAACCTCTAAGGTTGAGTCAAGCTCTTGCCCTCTTATTAAAAAGCCCTTGATAAAGGTACCGAGTTTTGAAGCAATCCTATCCTTGAGGAGTGATTTAAGAATCTTGGTTTAGAGTTATTGGCTCGCTATTTTTAGAATTTCCCTTCTCATGTATCTTTATTGATTCAAAGTGTCATTAAATTTCTGGAGCTGTAAAGAAATTGCTCACAACTCAAGGATTTTCTACTATGGACAAAATCTTGGATAGTTCAGTTTTTCATTTTATGGAACTGAGGGAAATTGCTCAAGTGAAGTTTAAAGTGCTGAGTTAAGAAATAGCCTTGAGGTTTTACTAAGTAGACACAATATTTATAGTTGACGGTCTTTTAGAGTTTCCAGGAAAATATTTGTTTTCAAATC
Source organism: Ursus americanus (assembly GCF_024610735.1). Classification (NCBI taxonomy): domain Eukaryota; kingdom Metazoa; phylum Chordata; class Mammalia; order Carnivora; family Ursidae; genus Ursus; species Ursus americanus. The sequence continues at coordinate 40,423,118 of NC_142136.1, forward strand.
CACCTAACTAAGAGTTAGTTATGAAGGGAGGGGGGATGCTTTTGTTTGTATGCACTAGCCAGACTCAAAACAAGTATTTCAGTACAGAATAAACTGAAATAAAAATATCAGAACAACATAATCTAGAAAACACAATTGCTCCATTATAAATTTTTTCTTTTAAGCACATAATCCAGGGCGAGGTTGAATCTCTGTAACAGTTGGTCTCGTGAGGACTTCAGCTAGCAAAATGTAGGCTTACCACACTGGAGCAAACTGGTGCCCCCTGGTGCATACAAGCTGGATAGCAGCCTTGTTCATCCCCAGGGAAACAAGGGCTAGAGTAGAAATGCAGATTGCACAAGGCAATGATTATACAATGACAGGACACAAGGAACTGGCATGATACTCTTACCACCAGTAGTGAAAGAGAAGAAAGGTGAAGAAACCAAGGTTGCTGACAGCAGATCGGGAAGAAAAAAGATGAAAAGAATAAATTCATGAGTAGAGTAGATAGAAAGTAATGTGAGTGTGTTCTCTGAAGTTTTTTATACATAACCAACAGCTTAATTCTAGGAAGAACAGCAAAGTTGAGAAGAAAGGATATGTGGTAAAGTAATACAAGTAAGATGTAACAAAACCCAATTTTTAAAATTTAAATTTATTACTTAGTGCAATAGATATTTACTTCTAATTCACAGAAAGACTGACTTCCAAACCTATCCCTGAATTCAAGTGTCACACCAAATGTCCTGCCTTAAGATCTCAAACCTTGAATTATATTTTAGGGGAAGCTGGCATCTTATTAGAAGGAAGGGTAAATAGCAAGTGTATTATAAAGCAGTTATATTTATGAATAGAAAAAAATAGAAAAACACTAGGAAGTAAACTGAGTAGTTCTGAACATTCAAATACATTTACTCTGAGGAAAAGATACTAATCTTTGTCAAGCATGGGATGAAAATTAAGTGCCCCTGTCTTGGAAGGATGTGTCTGTTCATGGCCTCCTGCCTCTGGCGCTGCCGTGGAGGGGGCAGTATATTCTGACCAGCAAACAATACCGTTCCTTCTAATCTCAGGGCCCTGTCTACCCACGACAGTTCTGCCACTTCAGAAGAGAAATGGTTCTTCAGGAATGACGACAGTTTACAGTATTGTAATTAATAGGTAACTACAAGTGCACCTGCGGCTCCAGATACAGATTCTTTACTGGAGAAATCAAGGCAGCTTCTGACATTTGGTGCTAGCAGTTTAGCAAATAATTTCCCTCTACCCCAATAGAAAAACCCCACACCTTATGTCTACATCAGTCAGGCTCCTATAAAATAACAGGAGATTAGAGTTGAAAGAACTGCAAGGCTTGGATACTTTTTAAGAAGTCTGCAGGGAAACTCAAAGACAACAAGGGAAACAAAAAACAAAGACAACAGAGGAAATTTTAGCCGCTGACACCTATAGCAGTGCAGACCGTAAACAGCCTAACTCCCAGCCAAATACACATAAAAACCTCAGATTAAAGGCCCAGTGCCTTTTAGCCAGTACATTATGTTCAGCTTTCTACAAAAAACTGCAAGGAAGCTAAAAGGAATGAAACAGTCTGAAGAGGTAAGCAAGCATCAGAACCAGGTTCGGATATGGCACGGCCTTCGGAATGATCAGACAAGGAATTTAAAATAAGATGATTAATAATGTGCTAAGGGCTGTAACAGAAAAAGATGACCACGTGCAAGAATAAATGGACAATGTAAGCAGAGAAATAAAAATGCTCCAAAGAATCAAAAGAAAGCCTAGAAATTGAAAACACGGTGATTGAAATAAAGAATGCCTTTATTGGACTACTTAGTGGACTGGCCATCACCAAGCAAAGATCAGTGAGGTTGAAGATAAGTCAGTAAGAACTTTCCAAACTGAAAACCAAAGGAAAAATATGGGGAAAAAAAGAAACAGAATATATGAGAACTCTGAGATTTATGAAAGTTGTAACATAATGGAAATACCAAAAGAAGAGAGAATAAAAGAAGAAATATTTTGTTATAAGGGCTGAGAATTTTCTGAAACTAATGAGAAACACAAAACCATAGATCCACAAAACCCATAAAATACCAAGAAGTATAAATACAAACAAATCAACATCTAGACATATCATATTAAAACTGCAGAAAACCAAAGGCAAAGAGAAAATCTTGAAAGCAAGCAGAGGAAAACACGTACAGTTGTATCAGTTTTCTCTTTCTTGGCTTGGGTAATGATTATTTTGCAATGTTCACACTTTTATATTCATCAAGATGCACATTTCATGTCTATGCTACCCAGAGCAATCTACACTTTCAATGCCATCCCGATCAAAATACCAATGACATTTTTCAAAGAACTGGAACAAACAGCCCTTAAATTTGTGTGGAACCAGAAAAGGCACTGAATCGCCAAGGAATTGTTGAAAAGGAAAAACAAAGCTGGGGCATCACATTGCTGGATTTCAAGCTATACTACAAAGCTGTGATCACAAAGACAGCATGGTACTGGCACAAAAACAGACACATAGACCAGTAGAACAGAATAGAGAACCCAGAAATGGACCCTCAGCTCTTTGGGCAACTAATCTTTGACAAAGCAGGAAAAAACATCCAGTGGAAAAAAGACAGTCTCTCCAATCAATGGTGCTGGGAAAATTGGACAGCTATATGCAAAAGAATGAAACTTGACCACTCTCTCACACCATACACAAAGATAGACTCCAAATGGTTGAAAGACCTCGAGTGAGAGAGGAATCCATCAAAATCATAGAGGAGAACATAGGCTGCAACCTCTTTGACATTGCCCACAGCAACTTTTTTCATGACACATCTCCAAAGGCAAGAGAAACAAAAGAAAAAATGAACGTGTGGGACTTCATCAAGATAAAAAGCTTCTGCACGGCCAAGGAAACAAGTCAAAAAAACTAAGAGGCAGCCCATGGAATGGGAGAAGATATTTGCAAATGACACTACAGATAAAAGTCTAGTATCCAAGATCTACAAAGAACTTCTCAAACTCAATACACGTGAAACAAATAAATCAAAAAATGGGCAGAAGATACGAACAGACAGTTTTCCAATGAAGACATACAAATGGCTAACAGACACATGAAATAATGTTAAAAATCATTAGCCATCAGGGAAATTCAAATCAAAACCACCCTAAGATACCACCTTACGCCAGTTAGAATGGCAAAAATTGACAAGGCAGGAAATAACAAATGTTGGAGAGGATGTGGAGAAAGGGGATCCCTCTTACACTGTTGGTGGGAATGCAAGTTGGTACAGCCACTCTGGAAAACAGTGTGGAGGTCCCTTAAAAAGTTAAAAATTGAGCTACCCTATGATCCAGCAATTCCATCCAACCAATGTTCATAGCCACATTGTCCATAATAGCTGAATTGTGGAAGGAGCCGAGATGCCCTTCAACAGATGACTGGATTAAGAAGATGTGGGCCATATATACAATGGAATATTACTCAGCCATCAGAAAGAATGATTACCCAACATTTGCAGCAACATGGACGGGACTGGAGGAGATTATGCTAAGTGAAATAAGTCAAGCAGAGAAAGACAATTATCATATGGTTTCACTCATTTATGGAACATAAGAGATAGGAAGATCGGTAGGAGAAGGAAGGGAAGAATGAAGGGGGGGATAAACAGAAGGAGGAATGAACCATGAGAGACTGTCGACTCTGGGAAACAAACTGAGGGCTTCAGAGGGGAGGAGGGTGGGAGTTTGGGATAGGCCGGTGATGGGTATTAAGGAGGGCACGTATTGTATGGTGCATTGGGTGTTATATGCAAATAATGAATCATGGAACATTGCATCAAAAACTGGGGATCTACTGTATGGTGACTAATATAACAAAATAAAAATTAAAAAAAATGCACATTTCATGTGTTTTTTCGATATACATATTATTCTTCCATATGACATTCCATTAAAATAAATTCCAGGTGTTTCACTATAGAATCATATGCTCATCGCACTGCTTGTGTTTTTAATATTAATCATTATAGTTCTGCAATCCACATGAATATAATTGTAATGTGATAATTATTTGGAAAAGAGTACATGCTAACATCACAATTATCACTTTGATTCCTGGATTTAGAAAATTCCTTAGAATATATTAAACCACAGTCTGATTCATTTTCTCCTGTACTTTTTCTATAATTCCTGATGCGGGTTTACTCCATCTGAGTTTGGATACTTCATCATTATGTTTTTTCTACTACTTTTCTGTAACAGGTGCTGTGCTAGTTACCAAGAACACAAATATGATTGATCTGTAGTCTTTTCTGTCAAAGAACTTACGATGGCATGTGGGAGAAAAACAACAAAATTTTAAGAACATTATTTTGTAATATACATGAAGCGCATGCAATACAGATCACATCTGATAAATACATCACAGAAGATACAGTTGCATAATCTTGATGAGGGTTGGGATACAGGACTATAGAAAGGGTATCAAAATGGTGACTTTCATGTTTAGCATGTAAAGTAACATACAGTCTTGAAAACTGCAGAGTTAAAGGAAAGATAGTGGGAAAAATCCCCCCAAAAGGCATGGAGTTTCTATAAAAGTAGTTATTTATTGCTGAGAAGTATTTTATATGGGAAAATGATATAATATAAAACCAAAATATAACTTGAGGCCAGTAGGGAAGTGTCAATGTCAAGGTAAATAGTTTTATGATGAAGCAGCCCTAGTTATTAGAATATTTTTACAAACCTGGAAAAGGCTTTTTATTATTTCTCGCCTAATTTCCCAGGTTATTACGCCTAGTATAATTCTGAAAAGATGATGGTATTGGACATCTTTGTCTTCATCATGACCTTAGCATTCAGTTTTTCATCATTAAGGATTATGCTACCTGTGGGTTTTTTGGAGGCTTTTGATCAGATTGAGAAACTTCCATTTTCCAAGTTATGTTGAGTTATTTTATCATCACAGGGGGTTGGGTTTTGTTAAGTGATTATATTCTGTGTCTGTCGAGATCATCATGTGGTTTTTGTCCTTTATTCTACTATTATGGTGTATTACATTCATTGATATTCAGAGGTTAATCTAACTTTACATGCCAGAGATAAATCCTGATTGGTCATGGTGTGTAAGTCTTTTTATGTGTTTCTGTATTCTGTTTGCTAGTGTTTTGTTGAGGCATTTTGTGTCTATATTCATAAAAGAAGACACAGGAGTGTAGAGTAGCCTCCGACATTCAATTTAATCCAGAGTTACCACTTTATGGTCCATGCCCATCGACTGCCTTCTGATTTACTTTGTTTCTAAGGCATTTTATATAGAATGATAGATAGATAGATAGATGATAGATAGATAGATAAATTTGTTATAAATGTTTCAACCAAATAATTTTACAAATTCATTGTATTGATTGTTCATGTGAAAATTTGATTTTATTCATTAGAATTTGTTAATTTTTGTATTTCATTACAAATTTGTACTTGTAAATTTTGTATTTCAGATTTGTTATTTACAAATGTTACATTATAATTAAGTTAACCTCCACCAATTGTGACTATCATCTTAAAATATCCAAAATTCTCATTTAATTAATTAAAATTTATTTAATCAAGTTTTAAAATACATAAAATATATAACATTATATGCATTTAAGAAGTTTAAACAACGATGTTGTCTCTGATACAATCCATAAAGGAAAATTTTAGTTATCAATTAGGTAATACTGCAAATAAGAATTATATCCATAATGTGCCAAGCTCTTATTTTGCTAAACAGGCATATAAACATTCAAATTTTGACTGATGTTATGAGAAATGCCACTCAGCCAGAAGTCACGAATTTTAAAAATAGTTTTAATCCATTTTACATGTCTTTTATTTTCAGAAAATATAATCAGTTGTGCAGAATGATTTATGTTTCAATAGTCAAATGGATTGATTGTGAGTATACAATTGTATCTATCTTGCTGCAAAATAGTAACTCAGTGAGAAATGTTTTCCAACTGCCAGAAGGGTTTTTTCCTCTTTGAAAAAAAGTTGTATCAAATTGGTATGATGTTTTACATCAGTGTTTTAAATCAACAATTTCAACAACACAAATCAAATATGATGATATATAATTACTTTGATTTGAGTTCATTTTTCATAGACACCTCTGACATATCACTGGCTCCATTCTTGCCCTTATTACCCATCTATTTTCTAATATTCACTCAAACAGCAGTCTAAATTTGCCACATAAATGCACAGTTCTATAATTCTTGACCTCTACTTTTTCTAGACCTCTACTTTCAATTTAGTTACCCCAGTTTTTGTGATTTACTAAGATGTCTTAGAGTAGAAGAAACATTGGAATTAGAAGTCAGACAACTTTTGTTCCTATAACTGACCATTTATAGAAACTTGCATGTGTTAGGCAATCCTCAAATCTCAGTTTGCTCATCCACAAAATGGGAATGATAAATGTTTTCATTTAATCATGTCATGGAGGCCAAATGTGAGAATATATTTAAAAATCTAGTATAGAATAAATTTCATGACAGATATTCTTTAAATGGCTATGATTTTTCTTGGGAGAGGTAATATAGTGGATTATTTAAAACACATAGTTTAGATTCAGCAATAACAGAGTTCAAATGCAAGATCCTGTGCATATTTGGTAATTATTTTATCCCCTAGATTAATCATCTGTAAGACTGTGTTAATTATAAGTGCTACAGTGATGAAAAGTAGATGAAAAGTAGAATAATAAGTTGGAAGAGTGATGAAAAGTAGGATAATAAGTTGGAAAAGTTTATCAGAATGCCTAAAAATAGTGAACTTTAATAATTCTTCACTTTCTCTAATTCCCAGTCTTTCCCCCACTTCACTTTCAGAATAATCTCTTTAAAAATACATACATATATATATATATGTATGTATGTGCCTTTGTATATTATATATGTAAATAAATTGTATATGTATATATACAATATATAATACAATATACACATATATAATATATATACAATATACAATAATATATACAATATACAAATATATTATATATGTAAATAAAATTACTTTGTGCCAGCACCTCCATACTTCACTTGCCTTTACTCACTACGTAACATATTTTTATTCAACATTTCTTTTTACATGCCCTTTTCTCTACCTGAACAGTTTTTCTGTTAATCTACCTGGAGAACACCTACATCTCAAAGATTATTTTTTCCAGATATCACTTACTCTGTGTGGTCTTTTTGTCCATTCCTGTTAAATATATTAATCTTTAGAGTGTCAAGTAATTCTTCGTATTCCTCTTTATAGCAACTTACATTGCATTTGTGATTTATATCACCATTTTTAATTCTTCTGCTAAACTAATGACAAAAGCCACTATAAGGCTTTTGATTTGTTTGGCTTTGCACTACCAGGTCGTATCATAGAGTGCCTCACAGATAGTAGGTTCTCATTTGTTTGGTTGAATTAAATCGTGGTTAGGTTGTACAGCTGACATCTAGCCAATTAGCATTTTTTTCATTCATTCATTCATTCATTCATTCGAACAATCTATCATTCATCAAATATTTATGAAACTCCCATTATATGCCTATTCTAGGCTCACTCGTGGGCATAGTAAATTGAGTAAGAATGATTCCTCAAGTAGCTTAAGGTCAATAGTACAAGGAAATACTAAAATTTAACATTGGTAGGACAGTCTGGAAAGCAGTAGAGTCAAAGTAAAAACATTAGAAATATTAGAAAAATATTAGCAGCTAAGGAAACCAAAATTGGGAGTTTATCTTATTCTTTCCTGGAAAATGTTTAAAGAGGCAACAGTGAAGGGAGTTATTCAGGCAGGATTTTGAGGGCTTATTTAAAATGAACAGGACTTGGGGCACCTGGGTGGCTCAGTCAGTTAAGTGTCTGCCTTCGGCTCAGGTCATGATCCCGGGGTCCTGGGATCCAGTCCCACGTTGGGCTCCCTGCTCAGCAGGGAGTCTGCTGCTCCCTCTTCCCCTGCCTGCTGCTCCCGCTGCTTGTGCGCACGCGCTCTCTCTGTTAAATAAGTAAGTAAATAAATAAATAAATAAAATCTTTTTTAAAAAGTTTTTAAAAAGTTAAAATTTAAAAAATAAAAATAAAATGAACAAGCCTTGAACATACTTAAAAGGTTTTTTTTTTGTTTTTTTTAAATTTTGTTTCAAACAAATTTGTGAAAGAAAGGAAGAGGGTTACAATGTTGCAGAAAGTGATAATGGAGTGAAACAGCATCTGGAAGGAAACAGGGCATAAGTGCTCGGAAACACACCAAGGAGACCATCCTTTCTGTACTATTGAAACAATGACATTCAGAAGTGCCAGAATGGATACGTGCAGATGTTGTTACGAGTCTGGAGTGGTAAGTGGAGGGACTTCATACCTTCCAGTATAGAATTCTGTATGAAAAGGAAGTAAACAACTCCAGTTTGCATGCCTTCTTTCTCTTCTCCTACTCTTCAGAAACAATTCAAAGTAAAATTCATTACCTATACCCTGCACCCCCACAGATTCTCTGAAAAGGCTCTGGCATAGGTTATCTATGGTTAAGAAACCAGCCCCTGCATTATGGATGGTTCCCTTTAGCGTTACTATTTTTTTAAGATTTGATTTATTTATTTGACAGAGAGAGAGAACAAGCAGGGGGAGTGGCAGACAGAGGGAGAGGGGGAAGCAGGCTCCCCGTTGAGCAAAGAGCCAGGACCCTGGGATCATTACCCGAGTCAAAGAGCCACAGGCAGGCAGACAACCCACTGAGCCACCCAGGTGCCCCACCCTTTAGCAATATGCAGGATATAAATGTCATCATCTGCACAATTGAATGAGACAGATCTGACGGTTGGTCAAGTAAATGCTTAGTTCAGCTTCCAGACACGTGTATTACATATCCTCTCCTCTTGCACCTAGTGTTTTTAATTTTAAATTTCCTTTTGTGTTGTATTCAGCACTACTTACGTATCCTTTTTTTCTCCTCCTTATTAACTGTGCTTGAGTTTAGGTTATTTTTTGAAAAGCCATAATTATTTACATAATATCTTAAATTCTAGAACTTTAAAAAGATTGTTCAAATGTCATCTCCATAATAAGCCTTCAATAAACATACTGTATAAAATCATTCTCTGAATTTCCTTCCCACACACATACCATCTTCACTTTCTACTGTTACTCTCTGATATCATTAGTTTACTTTGTATCTATCTTATTTAGATGTAAGCTCCATTAGGGTTACTATTGGCTTTTGTCTTTGATGTACCTGGCATATAGTAGTTATGCAATAAATACTTGTAGGATAGACGACCACTGAGTTAACCAAAAATCCCAGATAATCCAATTTAAAAATGGGCAGAGGACCTGAATAGATATTTTCCAAAGAAGACACAGATGGCCATCAGACACTTGAAAAGTTGCTCAACACCACTTATTATCAGGGAACTGCAAATCAAAACCACAATGAGATATCACTTTATACCTGTCAGAATGGCTAAAATAAAAAAGACAAGAAACAACAAGCATTGGTGAGGATGTGGAGAAAAAGGAAGACACGTGCACTGTTGGTGGGAATGCAAATTAGTGCAGCTACTGTGGAAAACAGTATGGAAATTCCTCACAGAGTTAAAAATAGAAATACCGTATGATCCAATAATTCCACTACTGGGCATTTACACAAACAAAACAAAAATATTCACTCAGAAAGATATATGCACCCCTATATTTACTGCAGCATTATTTATAATTGCCAAGATAAAGAAGCAACCTAAGTGTCCATGGATAGATGCCTGTGGTATGTATATGCAATGGAATATTACTCAGCCACGAAAAGGAAGATAGTGCCATTTGCCACAGCATGGCTGGACCTCTAGTGTATAACAATAATGGAAGTAAGCCAAACAGTGAAAGACAAATACTATATAATTTCACTTATATGTGGAATCTGAAAAGCAAAACAAATTAACAAACAAAAACCAGAAACAGACTCACAAATGCTGAGATGAAACTGGTGTTGCCAGAGAGGGGTGAGGAGATGGAGTGAAAGGAGTGAAGGGGATTAAGAAGTACAAACTTCCAGTTATAGGAATGAAAAATTCAGCATAGGGATATAGTCAATAATATTATAATAACACTGGATGGTGACCGATGGGAACTACATTTATTACGGTGAGCACAGTGTAATGTATAGAATTGTTGAAACATCATGTGGTACATCTGAAACTACTATAACATATGTCAACTGTGCTTTAAAAAAAAAACCAACATTTTGAGGAAAAAATATTTTACAAGTCTGCATGACCAACAAATTTTGATCAGATCGTTCAGGAATTTTCTGCACCTTCAAAGCTGTTCGCAGCTCACAGTAGTCACTTGTCTCCCCTATTACGCTAGCCAGTCCTCTTAAAAACAATTTGAAGTGAGCAAGGGGAAAAAAAATAAGACATAGTTGCATATTACAGTTACTGGTGAAAATGCCCTTTTCAATCATATTCATATGATTCAATCATATTCATGAAATTTTATATGATCAGAAACCACACAATGTTTAAAACCTTTATTTCCAGCTGAAAGAAAATATAAAAGTTTTTACTCCAAGTCAGATATGCTCCTGTTAGTCTGATCTAGATGTCACTGTGGCAATAAAGACATTATTGGTGGACAGTTATAGATAATAACATACTCTTTATTTAGGGTGAGTATTATCGTAAGAATATTTCTTATGAAAATATCATAATTATATTTTAAATATTAAAAACACTGGCATGAATTTGTTTTTAGAATAAAAAGATCATAGCTGAGGAATGAAATATAAAAGACTGATATATTTTGAATTAAAAGACTGAAATATTTTGAATGAATTAGCAATTCATTACAATATGTGAGAGTAATTTACTTGCAAAATAAGAAGTAATAAAAAAGCAAGAGCAGAGTAATAAAAGACATTACCAAACAACTGATAAAACAAATTTAATATAATTGATAAGAAATGTTAAGCTTGTAAAGTAGGAATGTTCAAGTGAAGTTATTGTAGTTTTAAATTAAACATCCCATTTTGCAGTAATGAAACCTACCTTACTTACATATTTCTATTGACATTATAAACACGAATAAGGTTTTGGAAAATATATTGGCAATACAGCCTTAAAAGCTTAAAGCATTTGTACCGTTTAAACTGAATGTGTCCTCTCAAAATTCATATACTGAAACCTAATTCCCAAGGTGATGGTATTAGGAGGTGATTAGGTAAAGGGCAGAGCCCTCATCCTTGTGATTAGTGCCTTACAAAAGATACCGCTGAGAGCTCCCTTACCCCTTCTGCTATGTGAGGTTACCAGGAGAAGGCCAGAAGACAGCTGTCTGTAAACCAGGCATTGAGCCTTCACCAGACCTCGGATCTGTCAGCGCCTTGATCTTGGACTTCCCAGACTCCAGAACGGTGAGAAATAAATTTCCATTGTTTAAAAGCCACCCAGTATATGGTATTTTGCTATAGCAGCCTGAAATGGACTAAGAGAACCATTTTGTCCAATAATTCAAATTTAATAATAATTTATAGTAGGTGATAGGAAAAATAACATAATTTAAATAAAGAAGATGTTTCAAACTATATTATCTGTAATTGTGGATATGTAGAAAAAAATCCGAATTTCCAACAATAGAGAACTGACTCTGTGGATTTTAGTATACCTATGTTAGCTTGGGATTGCGTACATTAAAATTGAAAGTAATAGACTACATGGCAACATGGAAAAAATGTATATATAAATTACTATGAAACAAAAAAGTACACAAAATTTTATATCCTGTGATAACAACTCCCTGAGAAGGGAAAAATTGAGAGGAATAATAATCATTCACCCTGCTGCAGTAATTCTGTTAGTACAGTGGTTTTATGAGTGGTTTTGTTTGTGTATTTGATTGTTTCCATATTTTATATCATGTGATATTTTTGTACTGAAAAAAGATTATTTTTTGACATTTAAAAAGCCCTTAGAAAATTAAGATTAAGAAGTATTTTTTTATTTAAATATTTATTCCTTGTTTTCTATCATTTGAATTATTCCATAAATCATCTTTTAAAAACATATAATGGAGTAATTCCTCCTCTTTCTGTCTGGGACTTTATCACATCACAACTCTGGATTAATGATTTTCTTTTAAAATAACTTTATTGGTTTATGCATTTGATCAATCTATCCTTGGCACTATAAATGCACTAGAAAGGAACCCAGGGAGCATTCTTAAGTTGATATATAGCACTCAGCCCCAACAATTTGCAAACCCAGCAAGTTAAACTACCAAAGAAAAATTAATAAATGTAGGAGTTGAGTTATTTTCTGTTTTTCGTATTACCCTTACCAGCTTAAAATAGAATTGCCATAGAAATAAATTTTGCTTACTTTTACCTGAATAATTCAAAGAACGATTGATGGAAAGAAGATATTTTTGTTAATCAAATACCCTCATTTTTCAAAGTGCTATTAATTTTCTATCAGTTTCCCACTGAATAGAATACATACTCGCAAAATTCCTAATCAAAGTATCCCATATTATTTCCCACTTGTGTTTCTATTGAGCTATTTCCAAATGATGGTGGCATATAGCATCTTATTACTCTGGCAAATATTATTAATAATGTTCCAACTAAATCATAGAAATATTAGTTTTCCTTTTAATTTTATTTTTAGCATAAAAGCTAAATATTTATTTCAAATGGTTGCTAGGTCAGAAGAAATATGTCATATTTTATCAATGAAATTTAATGGAAAAGGCCATCTTAAAAAAATGCATACATAAATTTAAAAATAAATATGCACACACACACAAAAACACACATACTTGTTATTTGATAGAGAACACACATAGTAATTCTTTCCATCAAATTTTATATAGATGCTTTATATTTTTCGGATTTTTCTTGCATTTGATATGAATATGTGTGAGTATTCTATCAAACATACATATTGAACGTATATTGATTATGTGTCACTTGGATTTCAACGTTAGTAGACTGCCGTGTGACCATATCTTTAAGCCAGAAAGTAGTTTATAAATGAAGATATTTAATCTAATATATAATTTATTATTTCCTTTAAACCCTTATCCGTTTCATGATTACTAAACATCTTTATTCTTAGTTTGACATATATATTTAACAGAGAATGGATACAGGCAGGTATAGTCACTAAAGAGAGCAATCTGGAAATATTTGTGTGTGTGTGTGTGTGTGTGTGTACTATAATAACCCTACTTTTCAATAATGTTCTGGAGAAATACGCACATAGATTCATCAAGTATACATATGCAAAGATATTTGTAGTGGTTGCTTGTGGTGGTGGAGCATAGGTGGTAATGTGGGTTTCCGTCAAGTAGCACCAGGTAGTTGTTTAAATCATGAAACTCGATGGACAGTCAACACCATGGATATAATTTAAAATACAGCAGGAACACACAGGTGGTAACCATACTTATTGTGGTGACCATTGTGTCATTTATATAAATGTTGAATCACTATGTTGTGCACCTGAAACTAATACAGTATTGTATGTCAGTTATTCTTCAATAAATAAATAAAACAAAAAAAACCCCACAATGCTAAATGAAAAAGACAAAATATATACTGAAAGAGATATATAGATTGATATCATTGATTGTGATTTAAAATAAATATGAACAAAACAACCCAAAGGGAAGGATGCCTATTAGGGCAGTGAAAAGTTAGTAGGAAATAGGGACATAAAGAAATGATACAGAAAATACAAAAGCTTTGCCTATTGTGATTGAGCTGAAAATGTAATTAACTAAACCTTCTCAATCTGTAAAGAAATTCTCTTATTTAATACAATTCCCGCCACAGTTTGAAGAAGCACCTTTGTTAAATAAATGAAGGTGGTCTTAGTTGTGGCAGAGGACGAGAGGCCAACCAAAAAATCTAATCTGGTTCTTTGTACGCAGGGAGAAATCCCATCAAAGTTTGAAGAACTTCAGTTCAAAGTCCCTATCTCAGTCAAAGCATGTTTTGAAAATGCTTTCTTTAGAAATCTTGTATTAAATAAGAGAATTTCTTTACAGGTAAGGAATAACTGAAAGGAAAAGTAGTTAAGTAATTTATTGAAGATACTAGAAGGCAGTATTGTAGTTTTCTCTGGTGAATCTGTCTGAATTAACGAGTTAACCTGGGATTCCATCAAGGCCTGTGATTGAGAAGGACTGGCTGGCTTAAAAAGCCTTAAGACGAACCAAATCATCTCCATGTCCATTCAGCAGAATGCCAGCTAGTATCCACAGGAAAATAAAATCCTCTTTAAGAGAATAATTGAAAAGAAAGACAACTGGTTTTACAAATTTGCCATGGTGGTTTGTTAAAATACATCTCTACAAAACAAAACAAAACAAAACAAAACAAAACAACAACCAAAACAAACAACAACAGTGCCCATTTGCTCTTTGAAATACCTAACATCAAGTTTAATCAAAACAATAACATCTAAACAAACAAAAAATGAAAAAAGAATATCATCTAGAAATGCTGAGGGACTAGACTTCAGTTTCTTAGTCATTATTATCTCTTGATGTTTCAAGGGGAAAAAAAGGTGAATCCGAAGTTGCTCTTTCCAGACATACCACTTTGGATCAGAATTATATCACTGTATTATAAGTTTTGCATTAATCCAAGAAGTAGCATATCTAAACCTTGGTGGTTATAAATTCTCCCCCCCCCCCCGAGGTCCCCATATTAGTTAGGAGAGAAGGATGACAATGGCTGTATTCCAGGACTAGATTAAATCTCAGATGACACTTCAGGAAAATTTTTTAGAAACTGCTTGAGTAAGAAGAGATGCGGCTACAATGTAATCACAGCAGAGCCTCTTAATCCATTTTATTCAGGTAGATAAGGTTATTCAATTTTTCACAATATTTTAACTTGTGCCAAATTTGTCCATAAAATTTGGAAGCTCCATCTAAGAGACTTAGTACACATTGCCGGGCTGGGACCTATTTGTCACCTGGGAAGATGATATTTAGTTTCTGCCCAGCAGGGAAAATAACAACAGCAATAACAGCAAACCCATGCTGCTAATCTCTAAGCACACTTTATCCAGGATTACAGTTTACCAGTCAGGAAATTGTTTCAACGCCTGGGAGGGCAACATAATCTTCCCCAGTGTGTGCCCCGGGAAAGAATTGCCTGAGACCTCTGGCCTCTCCTCAGCAATTGGAAGCCTTTGGAAAACTTATTTATAAAGTATAAGTAATACCTGTGTCTGAGAAGGAGCATGGGAGATATTCTGTTGATTATGTTGCCCACCTTAGTTCTTTCTCCTGCAACACGTGAAGAATGACGGCGTGGTCAAGTGCTGAGATAAAAGGTATGAGAAGAAAGGTCACAAGCCCTCTATCCCAAATTCCACTAATATTTTTATGAAATGTGTTAAAACCCAAAGTAAAATCAATACATCTGTTTGAACTTAAAAAACAAACAAACAAACTTTCTGAACCCACTTCAAAGATGAGGTCTGTGTCATATCCTTTCCTACGGGTTGTCCTCTCCTGAACTCAAGTCAGTCTAGTCATAAAAACCACAGCAAGATAGCTATTAAAGTGAAAAATTTTAAATAAACAAAGGAAAATATAATCAGAGATTGGGAAGAAATGTCTTCTTCGTGCAGAGGTTGAGCGCCACTCCTGGTGAAGGGCTGCAAAAGTAACAGCCAGAAACATAAAGGAAGGCGGGCACACTGTGCAGAAGATTCAACACCAGAAGCAGTTTTTTGAATGAGTTGCAACCCTTAGGAAACTAAAAACAAAAACAAAAACAAAAACAAACAAACAAACAAACAAAAAAAAACAACAAAAAAACACGTTTGTTTCAATAGTAATTACATTCTTGAAAATTTCAGTGCTCATTAAAATTGTTAAAAAACAAAAAATTTTTGTGTTCTTTGCATACAAGTACTTGACTGGAAACACAGATATGTATTTCTTTCTGAATCCATCTTTTCTTCCTATATTCCATATCTCTTTGAATTCTACCACTAGCTGGCCAGTCACTTTCAACAGAATCCTGGGATTTTTAAAAATGAAATATGCCTCCCTGATGTCTCTCCTGCGCCACGTCTTCTCCGTCCCAGCCCTCCTAAAACGTGATGCAGTCCATGCTCATGGGAATGAGCCACTGCAGCCATCTTACAGCTGCCCTGCAGGTCTGCCTCTTTTCAGTGCATGTCCCACACTGCTGCTAAACTGAGCTCTCTGAAGCAAATATCAGATCATCCTCTTCTGCCTACTGCAAATTAATTAATTGTATCATTTTGCCTAGAGCACTAAGTCTAAATCACTTACTGTGGTGTTTTTAGCTTTCTAGAAAACTCCACTCATATTGGCTTAAATAATATGGAAATTATTAACTCACATACTCGGAAGGTACAGTGGTCTTCGGGGTTTGCTCATTCTAGTGAATAATGTAGCAAAGGCATAATTTCTTTTCATTTGTCCTATCTGCCTGCGTTAGTTTCAAATTTATTTAATGCATATTCTATTTTGGGGATGTAAGATGTCTTCAAATAGATGTTGGATTATACAAGTCTTCATCCATTTTTGAGAAAAAGGAAATGTGATATTTAATCATGAAAAATGTCCTGAACTTCCTCCAGATTTGGCAAATTGGGACAAGTACTTAATCCCGAAGTGATCGCTTTGGCCGGGAGAATATTTTTTTGGATTGGCTCCGGTCATTTAAACTGTACCTGGCCCTAGAAAAATAACCACAATGTTTTCCACATGCACTAATGTGACAGGAATGTTCTTCTTCTCTTTCCTTTGTTTATTGATACATCCAACATGTGACATGGTATGGTCAGTTATATTTTCCAAACGTGTTTGATACAGTTTGTTCCATCCCACATGTTCTTCTGAAGAAGTGTTCCCTTTGAACCTGGGCAGTCCTTTGTGATTCAGCTAACCAAAGAAAAGTCGTGGAAATGAGGGTAAGTGACATGTGAGGTTAGCTCTCACAAATGCCATAGATTTTTGACTTGTTCTGTGGAGGTGCTGACTTCACAATATGAAGAAAGCCATACAGCATGAAAAGACCTCAGATAGATTTTTGTCTTGCTTTTTATTTTATTATTTTTTTTTCTTTAACTGAAAGCCTCAGCTCTGGTCTCAGTCAATATGCAGCATCAACCAACAATCACATGAGTAAGGAACAATTCAGTGTACCTCCAGCCCCAGCCACCATCTGTGTACGAACTCATTAGAGACACCTAAAGAATATTGCCTGGCTGAAACTGGCAACCTCCAGAGCCGTGAGATGTAACAAAGTAACAATTATTATTTTAATCCACTAAGTATTATATTATTCCCTGCAAGCAACAGATAACCAGAACACATTGATAACTAACACGACTTTCAAGGGTCAGTTCAAATAGCACCTCTTCTGTAAAATGTTATTTTTTAATACTTTTTCTCTCATTCTGTTATTTTACTTTCTTTATGCCTCTAGAGCATCATAAAGAAAATTTTAAAATGTAATCCCGATTTAAAGCTATAGTTGACATATCTGTCTTTTCTGTAAGACCGCATCCTTGAGGAATAGGCTATATCACATGAATTTTTTTTATACTGTACAAAGTGTAGCGTATAAAATAGTTTAACCATAAAAATCCACTGAATCACTCAACCAACCAATTAATCAATATTTAAACAGAATTAATATAAATATTTGGACTTATCTTCACTTCTGTGGGTTATACATTTCATTATATATAGCATGATAATGTGATTTCAATCTTTCCATTACCAAGAGTTTATACATTTTTAAAAATATATGGTATGTTTACCATTTATGCTATAAGGTTTATATTAAACTTTATAACTCTTTTTCAGGGAATTGAAACCATTCCTAATTGGCACAGTGTGTCTTGAAATGAAGTGGATAATGTCATTATCGTTGTCTTTTTATCTAGCTGCTTTGTTTAAAAACAAAACAACAACAACAAAAAAACAAAACATGTTTACATGAGGATTTGCATTTTATCCTTCTCCCTGGGTGTCCTGAACTCCTACTGACAGAAGAGTTTTACATGAGATGGAGTAGAAAACTTCCCTCAAGACTGTGTAGATTGAAGCCAGTGTAGGAAAGTCCTCCTTTCTGATACTTCGTACATTTCTGTCAATTAGTTCGTAAGTTTCAAGCATTTATTTATTGCTCTGTGATGTTTGCTTCTTTTTCATCACAGCTCCCTACTTGAATCGTCTCCCCAATTGTTTAAGACTATTTTGATTTTTTGTAGTAAATAAAAACATTTATTGTTCACAATGCAATCATAGCATTTTCAACGTCAATATGATCCTCTATATTTGCTTACTTCGGTGGTCTAAGCCAAAAGTTCAAAAGTACACTTTCTCTCCTCTGTATGAGATTAAAGTCATGGAGAAATACAACTTAAATCTTTGCTAAAATTTCATTCAACAAACTTTGATTTACCACTTACCACTGAGAGATCTTTTCATGATAGTATGGTAGCTACAGAAAACATAAATGGCAACGTCTGCCTTCACAAAGAAAATGATAGTATAGAGTAAAATTGTCCCAAAGCAGTGTCAAAAGATGCTTAGAAGATAATGTTAACACGTAAAGTGCAGGGAGAGATTACTTCATACTGGGAGAATTAGAGGAAACCGGCAGGTTATGATATTTTAGCTGGGCTTTAAAAGCTTGTTATGATCTGCACATACAAATATGGCTAAAGGACATCGGAGTCAGAAATTATGCAAGCAGATCATAAAATAAGAAAGCACTCCTGGGCATGTTGTGGGATTACCTGCCAATAGGGTATATGAAAAGATAGTAGTAAAAGTCAGAGATGACTACGTATTTGGAGATCTGAATGAGTAAAAGATTATGGTACTAATAAAATGTGAAATTCGCATTCAAGAACTGATTCTGGAAAAGATGATGAGTACAGGTTTAGTCTGTAGTGTTTGAGATGCAGACTGGATTGCAAGTGGACACAATCTTGCAGGGAATTGGAAGAGACTGGCTATAATTATAGATATAGATGTAGGATATATAGGTATATTTAGAGATAGATAAATGGATTGATAGATAGATATCCATACATAACTAAAAATATAGATTAGATGTAATTCAGTTAAAGAAGTTTTTTTGGAAGAGAAGGAAGGTATTTTCACTAGATTATTTTTTCTCCAGCTATTTACTTATAAACCCATTGTTCTAACCAGAGATCCTGAAAAAGCAACCAGCAAGATAAATTGAGTTTGAAGCCATATTTTGTTTGGTTAGCATGGTTTTTAAAAAGCTGAAATTTGACTAACTTTAAATGTCATGCATACTTCATTTATCCAATCGACCATGAATTAACCTTCATTCTGGCACAAATTTATGATTCTTTCCCCTTACCCGCAGCAACTAGTGCTCAACACCACCATTTGTAACCAATTTTGTGTATCAACTGCTTACTGAAAGTGCCTTGGACATTTATTTACTCTTTTCCAAAAGCAGAGAACAACTCTGGGTCCAATGCTACAAGTTCAGAGTGTTTGAAAATGACTATGACATAGCAAAGAAATAAGACAAATGCACATATCACCACACCACAAAGAGGGGTAATGACAGTACCTCTGTGGTGAAAGACCATTTTTACCCCAATCCTTTGTGGATTGATACTTTTATAAAATGAAAATAAGTTATAAGAGTACTGAACTAAGATTAAACATTAGACATACAAAATAGAAGCACTATTTTTTTATAACTGGATTCAACAAATATGAGGTTACATTTTAATAAACATAATTTGAATACACCTAACATAGAGAAAAGGAAAACAAAAGAAAACCTCTATGATATCTGAAATGACTTGTTTTGTTTTAATCATAATACTGTATCACTGGGGATGAAGGATAAGATTTTAAAGCATTTTAAGCAAGTTTAGTATACTCATCTTATCTAAAATGAAATGTATGATGTATTTTCAATCTTAAATTAGTAGTATTTTTTTAAAAAGATTTATTTATTTATTTTAGAGAGAGAGTGTGTGTGTGAGCAGGGGAAGGAGCAGAGGAGAGGGAAAGAGAATTTCAAGCAGACTCCCTGCTGAGCATGGAGCCCGATGTGGGGCTCAATCTCATGGACCCTGGGTTGAAATCAAGAGTTGGACACTTAACTGACTGAGCCACTCAGGTGCCCCTGATTAGTAGTTAGTTCTACAATTTGTCCAGAAAAATTAGAGTTAAAATTAAGTCTTCTTTCAATGAAATAAATTGTTTCTGGATCTTAAATTTCCAGTATGTGGATGTTCTTATTTGAATTTGAAAATAAACTCAAAATATTACATTAAATACAAAGTACTTAGGGATCATCATTTACTTCTTTAATTATTATGGTCAAATTACAGAATATTTCTTTTTCTTTTTCTTTTTTTTAGAGGAGAGGGAGGGATTGGGGGAGGAGCAGAGAGAGAATCTTAAGTAGGCTCCGTGCCAGCACAGAGCCCGATGTAGGGGCTCCACCTCACAATCCTGATGACCACGACCTGAGCCGAAATCAAGAGTCAGACACTCAACAGACGGAGCCACCCAGGCGGCCCCAGAATATTTCTTAAAAAATGTCTTAAAAATACGAAGAAACCTTGTCCTTACAAATGTCTAATTTTCATTTCCACCTTATGAGCTTATCTGTCTTTGAAAATCATGTTACATTCTTCCCATGGATGAGGTTATAAAGCTCATTAAAATCATTAAACATATCAGACTAATAAGCAAGGCCAATTGTCCAGCTAACTACTCTAAAAGTTGGGACCAAACTGGTTTCTTTTTATGTGGAAAGTTCATTTCAGAAATTTTCTCCATGATAGCCAATGTACCTAAGCATGTAAAGTAGTTTTTAGTGATCAGATACAAGTTGATTAGGTCATAAAGAAAAAATCTCAAATTTAATATGGTATTTGTTTTGCAGTTCACTAAAGATTACATTCAGTCGATGTTTTGTTTTGATTTTATCATGATTTTCTTGATGAAGTATGACATGTATTGATTGATTTGCATTTTCTGTAAGTTTCTTGAACTGATAACCACCCTAGAATATTCATCTATCGTTGCCTCTGCGTTATCAAAACATTTTCATTTTTAACTCACATTCCAAACACTTGTGGATAATGTCAGTTTTCATTATATAGGTCAGAGATAGACTTGTCAGTACATTTGGGGAAGAAAATAATTTTTTCTTCATAAGCACATCATGCTTAAATTACACAAATGCTAAATTAGCAACACCTATGTCAGTATCAAACAGCAAATAGAAAGTACTTTGTTAATTTTATTTGTCCTGTGTTAGTCTTTTATATTATTAGACAGCTCTGGAATAGATTGTTGACTAGACTGAGCTACAGGGTCATTGAAAAGTAGCACGTGAATTACTCTCTGTGCCTTTGAGTCACAACCCAATGTTTCCAGGAAAATGTCCTTGAGATAGTCTTTTACTAATGTCTCAGCAATCATATATACATTTAGTCTCAGCAAATAAAAGTGTTATTTTATTGGAAAATTGCAAAGCATTAATATTTACATGTTAAATAGTGAAGATCTGCTTCTGACAGGTTTTAAACTGGGACTTACTCTTTCAAATAATTCCTTCGGCTTTAAGTATATTTGTATACTTTGTATATAAATACCTCTTCAGATTTTTACGATTCTGTTGCACAATTAGCCAGTACATCTTGAAATAACATAGTTAGTTTTAACATTTCACTGTCACTTATGGCTATGAAAACAAAACTGAGTTACGTGAGAAATGATACTTCCAATTAAAACTAGTTTGGACTACTTTGGTCTTCACTTCCTGGAATCATTTCCATTGTCATTAATTGGTTTACCTCTATCACATCCCAGAACTGTGTCTTTTCTTGACAAAAAGTTCAGAGAAGCTTTTTTACTGTCAGTAAATATGGTAATTCATTTTTTGCTTCCCTAATTTAGCTAATAATGTTAAAATATAGATTTAAAGACAATAACTTGATTAAAATAAAATGATTAGAAAAATTAAAGTTAAAAAAAAGAACTAAAAGAACTAAAAAAAAGAACAAATTACTTACATCTTGTTAAATTATAATTTTAAGTAAATGTAGATAATCGAACTTTGAAACATCATATGCTATAAGACGGTGCTATGCACGTGACTGGAACTTAGCTCACATCACATGTGATATTATCTTGTCAACAAGAAAATCCACTGATTTTCATGCTTGAGTGTAACAACATCATTTTTAAAATAAAAGTTTCTAAATATTATCAGTGTTGATACAACAGACTGGTAAATAGCAGATCAAGGATTCTGGTCCATGACTCAGTTTGAGTAGAAATGACATAAAACAAATTAATTCAAATTTGTGTGTGTACAAATGAGTTGGAAGGAATCATTGAATACATAGTACTTACCCTAGGGACCGAGGGACGGTGTGGATTTTTACATCCTGTGATGAAGCGCATTTAGAGAAGGAATCACACGAGAAAAGTTTCAAAGCTGGCAGTGATACAGTATATTTTGTGTAGAATAAAATTTAAAAGAAATAGAGGGTATTAAATGTTAACGTACATCTTATATTTTCTCCTTGTTTTTGTTAAGCATTATTAGTCTTCTGAGCATGGAAAAAGGCATACAACATTAGTTTGCTCTGTCATGAGTGTGATAAATGGATATAAATAAAACACTGACCAGTATGGAAACAAGTTAGAGGCCGTTCTACAAATGGCCAGCAACTGATGTATAAAAAGGTTGATAATTGACATGAAAATGAAGAGACAATGCACAAAAGATTACATAAGTAAAACTGGCCTTACTTGGTGACCAGGTAGTTTATCAGTAAGAACTTTATTTATAAGCAAATGATTCATGTTTTGATATTTAAGGAGAGAGAATTACTGAAGTGAAAATGAGTAAATCATAGAATGTACGAGAAGGGGTAAAGAACAGGTTCAAAAGTGTGAATAAAGTGAGGCCATGAATCCTTACCCCTTCAAAAAATAAGCCAAGTTCACACCACACTCCTAGTTCACTTAATATAATTAAAACAATTTCACAATGTGGTTGCGAATATTAAATGGGATAAGTAACTGCACATTCACTCCATAGAATGTATTCAACACACTGGTCTTCAAGAAATTTACCTTTGTATCTGTTTTTTAGTACTTGTTCAATAGTACAAGATTTCTTCAATCTGAAAATAATACAAATTCCTTCCATCTCCCCTTCACTAGTGAAGGTCCTGCAAGGAGCACATTTCCAAGTCTGTGTATCCGATCTGCTCCAGGTACTAATCGCTCTGATTTAACATAAACTTATCTAGTTAAAGTTATTTCTTCATCATTTCTGATGCCGTACATTGTAGTCATACACAGAGTTGCATGGGGATCTTTACATAAAAAGGATATAAAAATACATTTCAATTAATATATGAAAGACTTGTGTTTCAATGAACAAAGATGGATGAGATATTCAGAAGTGAACTGGGTCAAATATATACAATGAAAGCTGATTTTACAAACTTTATTATTCTGCACAATTGCTTGAAAACAAAAGGTGAAGTAATTCCGTCCAAAAAAATATTCTGTGGCAGTTTAAAAGGCATTTAACAGACACTTCAGATGATAAAAAATGCATATGGTTCTATTTTCTAGACTATCTCTGATAAATAATAAAAATAATATATCAACCTTCATTTTTATCACAGAAACAGTTTTTTGCTCTATAAACATATGATTTCATCTATGAAATTACTTTGCTGCTTTAACATGGTTAACTATTGCTTTTACAAAGACTGTTTATTCAATTTCAGATGTATGCGAATCGTATTTTTTTCTTCTGCATTTAGTTTCCTGATATTGGATCTTTTGAAATGCTTATTAACAATCTTTCCACTGTATGGAATGCAGTCAAAACAAATCATGACCATTCCTGTGCAGCAAGAATAAGTATGAGCTCTTGGCTAAAATAAAGATTGTTTATACTTTTCAATTATTTGTGTTAGTGCCACTATTTTAAATACTAGCTAGCAAGTGTTTTAAATATTCATGAGTCATCTACAGTAGTGAAGAGAATTATTTTTCTAAACCATGTCAGGAAAATTATACTTAACAGTAAATTATCTAAGGACTTTTGTGAAGCTCTATATACCATGAGTATTGCTGCCATATTAATGAAATGCTATAGCAAATTCAGAAACTTGAAAAATTGTTGACATTAACATTAAACTCAGGCTGTAAGAAATAGTGTAAGGAATACAACTCAAACTGTAAAGGAATGATCTAAACCTTGCTGACTAAACATCTCATTAAGGAATGTTCTCAGTTTTGTTTTAGTTTTACTGGTGAATTGATTCCAATTTATCCAATTCTGTTACACATTTCAACTATTTCACTTTTCATACATTGAGGAATTCATCCTGACTCATTGTATTGTTGATGGTAGCCTTTACAAGATGGTACTGGCCAGCCAGTAATGACCAAAAAAGGATGAATTCCACCTTTTTAGGTTAAGGCCTTTTGGAAAAAGCAAAAAAGGAATCACTGGGCTATTGTTAGGGTTGGAATAGCCTTCTGGGAGGTGACAATCAACAAGAGTTTAACAATCAGGAGTCAGCCTGGCATCCCGGGTCTAGGAGTCAATCCATTTGAAGGGAGGACAAGGTATCGGAAAGCTAATTATTGAATAACGATTGTACCCAATGGTCATTATAGTCCTCAAATGGACACGTTATTTTGCCGAAAGAGGAGTGACCCTCTGGTGGCTGCTTTGTCTCTTTGGATGCCAGAATCTTTTTAGGACTGAAAGATGACTCTGGAATCCAAGGATTATCATGGTAAGAAAGAAAGGAAATCATTTGGACAAATGAAGAGGGCCAGTGATTGTGGGCTAGCAGTGAACTAAAGTAGAAAAGCACCTGGAGTAGAAGTGCCCTGAGCAATAGGGAGTAGAGAACAGGTTCACTAACTGCAAAACCAGTCGCTACTCTGGCCAGTTGGTTTGTGGAGGGAAAAGAGAGCTTGAAATTCTAAATGTAAAATACAGCCCTCCTGCAGAAGACCGTCACAGTGGGAAGTGGTTTCTCTCTGCAATGCGATTCGTGCTGAATGCTACAGATCTTCTAGTACTGCCACACATACTCATGGCCACTTCGTCCTGATGCTGCCTTGTGAGCTTTCCATTTCCCTAATAAAGCCCGATCTATAAACCACACTTCCTCAGGTTACAAACTAGAATATTCATTTGGTTTACTATTAAGATCAGCGACAATACTGACAGGGCTTCCCTGGGAGGACAGGACAATATCTTTGATAGATGGACAGGTAGATGGACAGAAAGAGATACAGAATCTCATATCTAATATATGAGGTAATATATATGAGATATTATATGCTATTATATATGGACATTGCTTGTTTTTTCCGGAAGGAGTTCAGTTGGTCCCTTCATGGTAATCACTACCATTTGCCATTGTTAGAGATTCTATTTGATGTGATTTGGTTTCTTGTTCTAAATTACTATTCATTTAGCGCCTATTTTTACTTTTAATCCTGCCTTTTTTATTTTTCTGCAAGGTGGCCCTCAAAATTGTAAAACCTTTAGAACTCAAAAAATCCTGCTGCCATTGTGTTAGGAGATAGGAATGCAGGAGTTAAAAGGTCTGATGGTTAGTTTATACGTCAGCTTGACTGGGCCCAAATATCTGGTTAAACGTTACTGTGAATAAATCTGTGAGGGTATTTCCGGATGAGAAGAACATTGGAAATGGCAAAATGGGTAGAGCAGTTTGCCTTCTTCAGTGTCATTGGGTCTCATCCAATCTGTGAAGGCTTGGATAGAACAAAAGGCTGAATTAAGGGTGCGGGGGGCACCTGGGTGGCTCAGCCGGTTAAGAGGCTACCTTCTGCTCAAGTCATGATCTCAGGATCCTCGGATCGAGCCCTGCCTCGGGCTCCCTGCTCAGCGGGGAGCCTGCTTCCCCCTTTTCCTCTGCTCCTCCCCACCGATCATGCTCGCCCATTCTCTCTCTCTCTCTCAAATAAATAAATAAAATCTTAGGGGGGAAAAAAGGCTGAATAAGAGACAGTTTGCTCTTTCTGCCTGCCTTTGATCTGGGACAGTGGTCCGGTCTCCAGACTCAGATTTAGATGGAAATATACCATCAGTTTGCCTATGTCGCTGACTGCACATCTTGAGATGACTCATCCTTAGTAATTATGGGAGCCAATTCCTTGTAATAAATGTGTGTGTATGTGTGTGTGTGTGTGTATCCTATTTATTTTGCTTTTCAGAAGAACTCAGACTAATACGAAAGATAAATCTATGCTTCTTGGTGGTTTCAATAAAAAATTGCCATGGCCATTTTGTTCATGAAGACTTATGTGAAGCAGGCGGACACGGAGAGATTCATACTTGTCCAGCTCAGAGTAGACTGAATTTACAGTCATAGGGGTTTTTAATGCAAATTTGTCTTTATGTGCATCTACTTGTCCCCCTAAAATTTGTATGCTGAAGTCCTATATCCCAGTACCTCGGAATGTAACTGACTTGGAAGGTAGGATCTCTGAAAAGGTAAATACATTGAACCGAGGTTGTTCAGGATGGTCCCTAATTCAGTATGACTGGTGTCCTTGAGAAGAGGAGCTTGTGCAGAGACAGTGACAGGGGGAAGACCATGGAAAGACGCAGGCAGAAGATGGCCATCTACAAGCTAAGGAGAGGGGTCTCAGAGGAAACCAATCCTGCCAACACCTTGATCTCAAGATTTCTAGCCTCTAGAACTGTGACAAAATAAATTTCTATTATTTAAGCCACTCAGTGTGTGGTCCTTTGTTATGGCAGCCCTAGCAAACTAATAGGGTAGCTTAGTTAATAAACACTAAACTTTAGCCATCACATACGGTTTTGACTCTTACCTCTGTCCTTTGTGGCATAAAGCTGCATGCTTATATTGGTCAAAAATTCACTAAACTATTTATTTTCAAAAAAATAAGTGTAAACAGCATGCAATAATGATTTGGTGTTTTACATCAAACAATTTTTACGTATCTTTTAAATTTATCTACAATGTTTATTCCAGTTTTCACAGATTGGTCATTGGCATATAAAAATGTTTTATAAATTTTTGTGGATTGGTATCTAACATTGTACATGATATATGCCTTGATTAAAATGACTTTGAATGAATTAAGTATTGATTCAGTTTCTTGACATGAAAGAGATTTTTCCCTATTATTATTTTTTTTAACTTTAAGAGTGCCATGAGATATATCTCTAAAATATTCATCAGAGAAATCTAATAGCTTCAAATGGGATTTAAAGTAATCTTTCATAAAAGAGGCATTAAGATTTCAGAAAAGAAGTTTGGTATTGGGAAAAAATATAAAAATTGCATTCCCTAAGTGATCTTTATAAGACTAGTTAGTGCTGAAATGAAATGAAATGTTCAGTTATTCAGCTTGTTTTATGGTCTCTATCTCCACTGGATAAAGTCATTTTATAGACCTATTGGGCTTAATGCAGAATATGTAAGAAAAGAACAGAATATCTTGCAAAAGAGCTCATAAGTGTTTTAAAATAAAACAAACCATTTTATAACATGAGTGCATCAAATTATTTGATGAATTACATAGTGATCAAACTGTGATTTTAATATTGTTTCATTTTGAATCTGTGTTCTTAAATATTAAAATATTTTATCATATTTGTTATTGCTTTAAATATATTGATTAAAATAATTTATTTTACAGGTTGTTCTACATTTAGTAATTGGTCTAAATTATTATTTGAAGCTCCTCCATAGTTTATACTCTGCTACTCTGATCTTTTACTGTTGACACCTCTCTTTTTTTTAACAAGTCAGAGAAGATTTTCATTGTTAAAAGGAAGTTTGATTATTCAGCAACCACAGGTTTATGGAAATGCATTCACAGCTGTTCACAAAGCTCGCAGATAATCTGAGAGGGATACAATGCGACTCATATGGTTGCTTCAAACATGTCATGGCATACAGATGGGGTCAAAAGTCAGCAGTTCTCAATGACGTCATCATTTAAGTAGCCCTGCTTATCCAGAACTTCCGAATAAAGTGAAGAGAATGGATTAATGATAATATCCTAAGTAATGCGCTGAAGTATTACAGTTAATATATATAACACATTCCACAATTTTATATATAAAATTAACACAGACCTGTTTTGTGTTACTTTTGAAAAGTAATTAGGATAAAAAATACACAAGAATGCAATGCTGATCTGTGCTGCAAATTTTATTGGTTTGAAAATAAAAATTTCAGGGGCACCTGGGTGGCTCAGTCCGTTAAGCGTCCAACTCTTGATTTCGGCTCAGGTCATGATCTCAGGGTCATGTCAGGCTCCATGCTGGACGAGGAGGCTGCTTAAGATTCTCTCTCTCTCTCTGCCTCTTCCCCTGCTCGCACACACTCTCTGTCTCTCTCAAAAAAAATTTTTTTTTTCATCTCTTATTTTCAACAGAAACAAAGTGATAAGAATCGCACATTCCTGGTTTAATCATAAAATATGTTTTTCTAAAAATACCATATCTAATATTGTTTCATATACCTATATATACACTAATATTTTTGTGTATAAAATAAAAACATATGTAAAATACAGGATGTATTGCAAGTCAGTGTATATATAAGCATATATATCTGCGTGTGTGTGTGTGTATGTGTGTATGTATACACACACACACACTGATCTGTATATTACCAAGCAGGCTCTTTTAGAGGTCATGAAACAGAAAGAATCATAGACAAACAACTTCAACTGAAACTGCATGGCTTACTGAATCTATCTAAAGCAGAGCAAGAATCAAAGAGAAAGAAAGAGATGGGTAGGTTAACATGCTTAGGGGAGGGTGCGAGCGGGATGGAAGAACCACATTTCCTGAACTCTGTATTGTACAGTGTCCACAGGTCTTACTGTGTATCAGCTGCATCAGCCCTCTCCACTAACAGTGTGATTTCTGCGGATCAAAGTTCACGGTAGGTGAGAAGCCTTAGTGGATGAAGATATATAAAGCCACATCACACTTGCTCAATAGAAAAATGCAGAGGCAAGCAGATCTGGCTACAGCTGTAATTTGCAGATAGCCTGATGACAGCTACGATGCTGTTACTGTGCTTTGGGCAGAAGATATATGGGCCAGAGTGAATGTCACCACTGGTTGCTTAATTTAGGGATGTCATAGCTGTCAATATGGAAGTGACAATGTCCCTTATGAATATTTAATATTTATTTGCTACTGCCATCCTTTCCTATGTATAATTAATATTAATTAATTACTTTGTTTACACCTCGGTTCTACTTACATATGTTCTACTTATTCCATCTCTATTATAACTTGGAAATAATTTTCGAAATACATCGTATCTCCATATGCACACCATCCACGTCAAGGGTTACCGACTCCTGTACATACTAGCTTCAGCTGGTCTCTCCCCTCCCCCACCATTTTATCCATCATTATTAGAGACTGTATACGTAGAAGGGAAGAAATCTTTAATAAGCACAACCACAGACATTTTCTCACACCTGGAAAGTTATAATTATTATTAACTTCATTAAATAAGCAATCAGTGTTCAAATTTCCCTAATTGCCTTGTGATTTTCAATTATTGTCTTTTCCTTCCTTCTCTTTCTCTTCTAACTCAAGGTCCAAACAGTGTGACTCATTTTTGTTTGATATATCTCACTGTATCAGTTATTACTGCTGCATAACAATCCATTGCAGAATTCAGGGACTGTATTTTTTACTGATTTCAGCTAGCCTCAAGGCCTCTTCTTACATTTGAGTGGAGGTGAGCTTAGTGAGGCTGGGGTCGGCTCGTCTGGCCTGGCTCCTGGCCACAGTCTCTCACCCTCCTCCGGTAACGTATGGCCTAGGCTACGAGGTTCTCATTTCCTGCATGAGCTCTACTAATACAGTTTTTTTCAATGCTCCACATTTAATCTTCACATTTAAAAAAAAACCAAAGTGCCTTTTAAGGGGTTATAAATCCCAAAGGGAAATTATAAGCAAAACAAAGATATGACTGGCCACATCCAGTTGGCTTCAATAATAGATTCTTACAGGGCAGCAGCATCTTGGCAAATGATTTGTCACAGGGTTGAGGACTTTAGACTTTCATTCTCAAAACCCAAATTAGCAAGACAAAAATAATGAATTTCTTTCACTAGACAGGGTCACAATAGCGAAAATCACAAAGTACATGAATGAGAAGCCAATTAAAGCAGTAGAGTGCGCATGCTTGAGAGGATGGAAATCAGACCCAGGGAAGATGTTACTCACCTCTTTAATATGTATCTATTGCTTTGTGCAGACCTGTAGAGCTCTGAGGACAAGGATTCCTCTCCCCTGGATAGGGCAAGAATAAATAGCGCTAGATAGTCGCCTCTCTAATGCTGCTTTTTTTGTGTGTCTATACTTCTATTGTTGATTGATTCTAATGATGCAGGACATATTTTATTCATCAAGTTGCAGAAGTTATTAGTAAACTGGGTGTGATGCAATTTATAAGAAGAAATCTATATTTGGTCTTCCCTTTTCTGGCACAGAGTTTCTAGAACCATTGGGATTTCCTAAGTGAGGAGAGCGATGAAGGTGTCTTTTGTTATGTTAATGAGGTGACTTTGGAGACCACCTAGGTAATCTATAGATGGAGTGAGGCTGGTTGTCAGGGGACCCAACCCTGTGATTGGAGGATTTGAACTTTCAGTCTCCCCCCACACCTTTGGGGAGAAGGGTGGGACCAGAGGTTAAGTCAATTGTCAATGACCAATTTTGTAATCAATCATAACTATGTAATAAAGACTCCCTAAAAAGGCAAAAGGATGGTGTTTGGAGAGTTTTGGGTTTAGTAAACATGGGGAGGTGGGGAAAGAGTGGTTCCCTCAGACAGGGGATGGGAGCTCTGTGCCCTTTCCCCACACAGTTGCCCTATGTCATCTGGCTGTCCCTGAGTTATGTCCTTCTATAATAAACCAGTAATCTAGGAAGTAAAATGCTTCTCTAGCAAGTTAAACCCAAGTAGGAGGTCATGGAAACCTCTGGTATATAGTCAGTAGGTGAGAAGCACAGTAACAATTTGGACTTGCTACTGACCTCTGAAGTGGGGAGCGGTCTCGTGGGACAGTCTTTAACCTGTGGGATCTGAAGCTATCTCTGGGTAAACCCCTGGTATCAGAATTGAGCCGAATTGTAGGACAGCGAGGTGGTGTCAGAGAATTACCTAGATGTGTGAGTCAGAACCCATATAATAGAATTGATGATTAGACTTAGTGATCAAAAGTGGGATGAGAGTCAGAATTTCACTGTGTTAGGAGGTAGCTGGACAGTTAGGTAGTCAGGGCCAGGGTCCCCAACAAGAAAATATGGAGTCAGGACAGCTAAGATACAATCACCCTGACATCCTGTTTGGCAGCTTAGACAGGACCCCCTAACATACTGCTTTGCAGCCCTTGCCGAAATGACTTCTGCAAAAGGTCCTAAAATAAGGCAATTAACCACAAACTATTTGTCAATAATATGGGGAAGGGGCAGTTTGGACATAAGCCTCCAGATGTCAACAAAAAACAGACCATCAGCCTGTGGACATTAACCTAATAGACAGATAGGTGACCAAAGCCCTGACTGGCCAGACCCAGCACACCCTGATTGCTTAACGTAGTTCTGCAAAAGAGCTCATAAAACCCCCTAAATTTAGAAACTCCAAGGGCAGCCCTCTCGGGCCCCCCTCCCTCTCAGGGAGATTTATATTGATGCAGAAAATAAAAATCAGACCAGTGAGAAACCAAGAGACTCTGAGAGAAGTAGGAGAACTCGGGTTTATTTTATGCCGGCGGGCCCAGAGGAGCTCGCACTCAAAAGTCTGGGCCCTGAGTAGCGGGGTTACAGAGCTTTTATAGGACAGGGCAGGGGGTCAGGTTACAGGGGCTATGCTGACCGCTGGTAGGTGGGTTTAAATTGGGGGGGTGGTTGCTGTAGGTGGGAACAGCAGTCAGGGCAGTGGTGGGAAGTTCCTAGCGGGAAGCCTGTTTACAGAAGCAGAAACGGCTGGTTATCTCTTGCTCAAGCGGGGCTTCTGGTTATCTCTTAGTATTGCTAGTAACTTTCCATCTTCTGGGGCCTGCTGGCCTGGGCCTGCTCTGGGTAATTTTCCTCTTCAATATTATTGCTCAATAAACTTTGCGTTGCCTCCCATCACTCTTTGTCTGGTCTACCTCTTCATTCTTTGAAGCAGCGAGACCAAGAACTGCGGGTACTGAGGGGACAAAAGTCCTGAAACAACTGGGAACCATTCTTCTTTTTAAAATAATGTTCTATTTATTCAGTGCTGATCCATTATGGATAAAATTATATTTTAACAATTGCAGACAATGTTATTTCCATGTTCTTAGAAAATAAAAATAATATTTTAGCCCTACCATCATTGATAAATACAAATTTTACAAATCTTCAAGAATTCTTGAACACCAGAATCTGTGCCTGAAGAAGAAAATAGGCTCAAGAGGTTTGGCAAAATATCTGGGAAAAGATGGGCAGAAGTCAAAGACTATGTTGCCCCCCCCCCTTTTTTTTCCCAAATTTAACTGATGCAAGGCATATTTTTGTGGAGTTAATTTTTAAGAATTATTTTTATTTTAAGAACATGAAATAATGACAGTTTCCCCTAATTTTAAACTCCGTATTTATTTTAAGGTAAACATAATATATTTCAGATTATATTTGGGGTTAATTTACCTTTTTCTGAGGTGAAATACACATAACATAAAATTCTTGCCTCTGAATAGGGCAAGAAAAAATAGTTTATGTAAATAGTTTACATAAATAACTTATAATTAACTAGTATAAAGTGAAAAATTCTGTGGCATTTTGTACATTCAGAGTGTGGTCTGATGTGGAAACGCAGAAGGAAATGTAGATAAAATTAAATGTCCTTATACCTGCAGCTCACTGACAAGTACTTGAAGCAGGCAGAGCAGAGTTCCCCCAGGAAGCTCCTGACCGTCTCCAGGTTAATGCCTTGCTAGAGGCAAAAACCACCTTCGTTTGACCATAGCACGGCCTCCAGTATCCTGTGAGTCTTCCTCAGCATACGACCACGATCCTTTCGGAACTTCCCTTAACTTTACCCCCCAACCCCATAGTATATAATCAGTTGCTCCCCACGATCCCAGTGCAGCAGCTCTGCCCACGGGTCCTGTCCCTGGGCTTTAATAAAACCACCTTTTTGCACCAAAGACATCTCAAGAATTCTTCCTTTGCGACCCCCAACAACACTACTCCAAAGCACATCATTACACCCACTACCTCTAGTTCCGAAACATTTTCATTACCCCCCAAACACCCTGCATCCATTAAGTAGCCAGCCTTCTTGATATCTAAAGGTTATCTGGGGGTTTTCTGTTGGTATGTTTGTTTATTTTGTAGGTATACTCTCTGGGCTAGATGATTTTATTTTAGATATTATTCCTGCATGGCCTATAAAAGACGTTTTATTTTTTTTAAAGAAACACATTTTAAATCTCAGATTTGTTTTTTAACATTCAGATTTCATAAAACTTGTCCAGATACTATGCATGTTAAAAAATGCCAAAAAAGAATATATGTAATTTTGTGTATGACATTTTTCTAATTGATATTCTTTAAATTATTTACCTTAAAACTTTTTAAAGTATAATTTGAAGGGTTTTGTAGAAAATGGCTTATTTTAGATCCTCAGTAAATATTGGCTGAGTGAATATTCACTTTTGAGGAGAACTGAAGAAAAGACACACTTTTTTTCCTATTGTGTTTGTTTTATCTGAGAAAAATAACTTCAGTTATGGACTGAGAGAATAGCAATATCAAAGGAAATATTGCCCGTGAAAGACACGTCGCATGTTCCTTCTGAAAGTGCAGAAACGGGTAAAAGCAGTCAGGCTGCTGCTGACAGTTTAGCCAAGGGTGATAATCCCTATTTCATCAGCTACATTTGAACAACTGGGTTTCATATTTCCTCCAAAGCACTTTGCACATGTCACAGCACAAATTAGTGAAGTCTAAATTTCAGCTTAAGGCTCCATGTGTCATTTAATAGCATACATTTGCTAACTGTAGCCAAAAAGCAGGCTTCCATCAGGGACTCTGAAACTCCGCATTTACATAAGAATGGGAAGTTAATTGTGTTACAGATATTCTGGTCTCCCCAAGGAGTTCATTAAGCATGCCGAACATGCTGAGATTATAACTTAACTGTCACTTCTGAGAAATTGGGAAAATTCAACTTCAGATACAACACTGTTGGCAATAACAAGCATAATTTAATGTATACATCGCTCTGAATCAGAGATGGGCTTCCACTGAAATTTATAATATCTCTGATTTTTGTATTCATCGCAAAATAGTACATAATATCTGGGAATTAGGTGATCTAGAGACCTTTCCAAACCCACCTCACTCCTGTTCCTAAAAATATGGGTACCTTATTACCCATCGGTTGCAGTTACTTAAAACATTTGGTGGCATTATGGGGTCAACTGAAATGCCTCATTTGCATTAATGAAACTTGTAAGAGTAAATATGAAGCAAAAACGGGAAAGGTTAAAAAGGAACAAAATTTGCCATTAATTTGAAACAAAATTGGTAGACAGGTGTGTATATGTATGCATATATAGATACATACATATTGTATTAGTACTAGCGATTTGGAGGGAAATTCGATTTTATAAACATGGTTCAAATAAGCACAAAGATACGACAACTTGGGATTGTCTTGTACTATGACAAAACGTCCGTACTAGGACACTGGGGACCAACCTACTTGGGTGATCCACTCACACAGTAAAAATGTCCCTCCCTTTATCAGGTGCTCTGTCCATTTAGGAACAGAGCACAGGGAAAGAGCATTATCTTCCAGAAAAAAAAAGTTCTAGTGTTGAACAAATGTCACCCAAAAGTGACTTACAGAACTATACAGCTAGAAAAAAAAATTTTAAGACTTCTGGACTTTCTGTGTTCTACCTCATTTTTTCTCCTCTGGATGCAACCGACCAGTCTCTCTATTTAATGTGTTCATGACAAGAAAGTAATGGTGAGGAATATTCAGTGTCAGAACAAGCTGAGTATTTTACTATTTCTGTATGTGTCCTTGACTAAGCTATGAATGCCACTTTGACTCCATTTATTTGTTGGTTTTTTACATGTCATTCACAAATGTCACAGTGTCACTCCTTAATACACATTGTTCTCTGTTACATCACCTTGTTTTATACTTTTGTGTGTGTGTGTGTGTGTGTTTATCACTTTTGGAAATGGTCATGTTTGCTTGGTAACTTATTTCTGCCCTAAAAAATAAGAGTGAATTCCATAAAAGAAAGGACTGTATCTATTTTATTCAGCACCACATCTGTAGTGCTGAGGCTAATGCCTAACATATTCACGGTGTCCAGTATGGTTATTTCTTGAGCCTCTGCCCTGAGAGATGGCAAAGAATAAACTGAAGTCCCTGCTTTCTTGGGGATTATATTCTGTGGGAGGGTTGCGGGGGGTGAGCTGGGAAGACAGGCATAAGTCAAACGATGATGAGTGCAGAAGAAAATTTAAGCGAGATGGGAGAATAGAGAGTAATGGGCAAGAAAAGGTAAGCACGGGGGAGAGAGCGTGATTGCAAGGACTGTGTCTGATGTAATAGATGTTTGTGACACTTCTCAGTATCGTTTTCTCTGCCAATGTAGATACCTGATACAAATTTATAAACTCAGGATTTGCAATCAGTATTCAGTTAGTGTTTCTTGAATATGATATTTTCTTTTTTTAAAAGATTTTATTTATTTATTTGAGAGAAAGAGAGCGAGAGAGAGCGTGATCGGGGCAGAGGCAGAGGGAGAGGGAGAAGCAGACACCCCACCAAACAGGAAGCCTGATGTGCGGTTTGATCCCAGGACCCTGAGATCATGACCTGAGCCAAAGGCAGATGCTTAACTGACTGAGCCACCCAGATGCCCCTGAATGTGATATTTTCATAGTTACTTTATAAAGTAAGCAAATCAGTCATTATTCTTGATTAGTAACCTTCTAAAAAAGTAAGATTTTTTTAAAACCAGTTCATTAACTTAGAGTGAGTGCATTTGAGAGGTACATTTCACATCCTTCTCTGAACTTGTCATGTGGTTCTTTGCAACCATTACTGAAAGTTGGATCTGGAAAAGCTAAAAGAGAGACTATATTTGGGCTTCTCTTTTGGTTTATTTCCAGAGTGAGCAAATGTGAGTCTCCAAAAAGGAGAAATATTGTGTGTAAAATTCTTCCCTGTAAAACTGCTCCTCACTCGGTCCTGAAGCGAATCGAATCAATTAGCTGATTAAAACGACAATGTTCCATAGGCTGGCAACAATGTTAAAAATCTGTTAGGTTTCTCTAGCTTGGCTACAAACTTTGTTAATTTAATGCATAGCATG